>NW_007251248.1:135662-139273 GCF_000164805.1 Carlito syrichta
CGCCTGGGCAACTTGGCGAGACCTCGTCTCCACAATAAATCAAAAAATCAGCCGGGCGTGATAGTGCTCGCCTGTAGTTCCAGCTACTTGGAAGGCTGAGGCGGAAGGATCGCCGGAGCCCGGCAGGTCGAGGCTGCGGTGGCCTGGAGCAGCCACTGCACTCCAGTCTGGGTGACTGAGTGAGACTCCAACTCAAAAAAAAAAAAAAAAGGAAAAGGAAAAAATATTGCTCTGAAATTGAACTGGAAATATCAGAATAAATAAATAAGTATATACACAAAGTCTGACAATTAAGTTTGCAAACCATCCTAGAAAAAGTATTCCACTCCCATTGCTGAATACCACTGTGGTCACCCTCGAAGTTCTTCCCCTGGGAAGGTAGGCACCGACGCCACTACCTATTCCACCTGTCCAAGCAATCTTGGAAATATTTTTCTGGAATGGTCATCAGAGCTGTCATCGTATTACCTTGATGTCCTGAATGTCATCAGATGTCTTCCTTTCAATATTTCCTTTATCGCCGGGCTCGGTGGCTCAGCCTGTAATCCCGTGCCTTTGGGAGGCTGAGGTGAGTAGATTACCTGAGCCCGCGGGTTCGAGACCCACCTGGGCAGCGAGACCTCATCTCTACAATAAATAAAAAAATCATCCGGGCGTGGTAGCACATGCCTATAATTCTGGCTACTTGGAAGGCTGAAGCAGAAGGATCGCCGGAGCCCAGCAGGTCGAGGCTGCAGTGGCCAGGAGTGGCCACTGCACTCCAGTCTGGGCGACAGAGTGAGACTTCAATTAAAAAAAAAAAAAAAATTTCCTTTATCTTCAAGTAAAGAAAAAAAGTCACTGGGGGCCAGATCCAGTGAGGAAGAGGGTGTTCCGATACAGGAATTCGTACACTGCTGATGACGTAAGTGCAAACGGGCAAGTTCATGAACTTGATCGTAAGATCTTAAATAATAGTGACCGGGCGCGGTGGCTCAAGCCTGAGATCCCAGCACTTTGGGAGGCCAAGGTGAGAGAATTGCCCGAGTCCAGGGATTCAAGACCAGCCTGGGCAACTTGGCGAGACCTCGTCTCTACAATAAATCAAAAAATAAACCGAATGTGATGGCACTTGCCTGTAGTTCCAGCTACTTGGAAGGCTGAGGCGGAAGGACCATCTGAGTCCAGCTGGTCGAGGGTGCGGTGACTGTGAGTGTGCCACTGCACTCCAGCCTGGGCAACAGTGAAATACTGACTCAAAAAAAGAAAAGAAAAGAAAAACAAATAAATGACAGCTCTGATGGCCATTCCAGAAAAAGAACTCCACAATTTTTTTGACGGGTGGACTAAACAATGGCGTCAGTGAGTGACTTCCCAAGGGGGGTACTTTGAAGGTGACCATGGTGATATTCAGCAATGAGGAACGGAACACTTTTTCTAGGATGGTTCATGGACCTAATTTTTGGAATGGTATATATACATATATATAAAATGTCCCCCAGCCCCCATAGCTGCATTCACTAAGAAGACCCAGTGCCCAACCCAATGGCAAGTGAACATTCTGATCCCTCGAACTGTCGCCTTGCAATATAATTTCTTGGAGCTTCTGGCTGATGCCAGGTCTGGAACAGGAAATATTCAAGAGGAACCTGGAACATCTGGTCCGACTACTAGAATAACATCCACAGGTGCCAGTCTGAAGGGGCTCCCACTGGCCACATCAGCGAGGGTTAGCGATGATGGATTGAAGCATGATGTGTTTAATGATTTTTTTTTTTTTTTTGGACTGGGTCTGGCTCGGTCACCCAGGCTGGAGGGCAACCGTAGCTCACTGAAGCCTCGATCTCCTGGACTCTGGGCTAAAGTGATCCTCCTCCTCCTGGGCTCAGTGATCCTCCCACCTTGGTTTCCCAAAGTGTTGGGATTACAGGCATGAGCCCCTTTGCCTGGTCCGTGCTGCTTTTCAGTTGCAGGTGCAGTTTCCTCTGCCTGGAGCAGTCTTCCTTAAGGGTCACCCTGGGGCTGCCTTCTCAAATTCTCTCCCCACATTCCAGGATCTCCCTCCCAAGCCAGGTCAAGGAGGGACTTGCCTCTCTTTTTTTTCCTCCCAGAGACTCTCTCTCTCTCTCCCTTTTTTTTTTTTTTTAAATGTATTTATTTTGAGTTGGAGTCTCATTCTGTTGCCCAGACTGGAGTGCAATGGCAGCTCCCAGCCACCACAGCCTCAACCTGCTGGGCTCCGCGATCCTTCCACCTCAGCCTTCTAAGTAGCTGGAACTACAGGCGTGCACTACCACGCCCGGCTAATTTTTAATTTATTGTAGAGACGAGGGCTCGCCAAGTTGCCCAGGCTGGTCTCAAACCCGCAAGCTCAGGCAAGCCACTTGCCTCTGCCTCCCAAAATGCTGGGATTATAGGCGTGAGCCACGCGCCCGTCTTAAATCATTATTTTACCAAACATTAAGGGCTGGGTTTGGTGGCTCAGCCCATAAGTAATCCCAGCACTCTGGGAGGCCAAAACGAGTGGATTGCCTGAAGCCTCGAACTCCTGGGCTCTGGGTTAAA
This sequence comes from Carlito syrichta, assembly GCF_000164805.1. NCBI lineage: Eukaryota > Metazoa > Chordata > Mammalia > Primates > Tarsiidae > Carlito > Carlito syrichta. The sequence goes on from NW_007251248.1 coordinate 138,207, forward strand.
GTGATCCTCCTCCTCAGCCTCCCAAGTAGCTGGGACCACAAGCCCAGCTAATTAAAAAAATTTTTTTTGTTGGCTAGGGCAACAAAACTCCTGGGCTCAGTGATCCTCCCACCCTACTCGCGGGTTCGAGACCAGCCCAGGCAACTTGGCGAGACTTCATCTCTACAGTAAATCAAAAAGTAGCTGGGCGTGGTAGCATGTGCCTGTAGCTCCGGCTACTTGGGTGGCTGAGGCCGAAGGATCACCAGAGCCCAGCACTCCAGTCTGGGTGACAGAGCGAGAACGCCACCTCAAAACAAACAAACATTAAGCACCTCTGTGTGCCAGGATCACTGGATAAAGCAATGACCAAAACCAATCAGGTGGCAAGCAAGTAGACAAATGCATGATAGAGTTGGGTTTTGTTTTTCAGATAGTATAAGTAGTGGGAAAGTATCTTGACTGGGGAGGAGCTCTGTCAGGCGTGGGAGCACACCGGCTGAGCCCCCAGAGGTAGAGGAAGGTGGCCATAAGCAGGGGAAAACATTTCAAGAAGGTGAACAGCATATGCAAGGCCGTGCTGGGGTCCCGGTCCCCCACCCAGAGACTGGGAAATCAGTGCCAGTCACATAAATCCCGCCGGGTGACCCTTCTATTCAGAGTCCTCGCATGGCGCCCTAGTGTCCTGCGGGTCAAGTTCAAGCTCCTGAGCCCGGCGCTGGGCCAGACCTGACCTCTGCTGGGGCAGAAATGCCGCCCGCCCGCGCTCCGGACGGTCTCCTCTGGCCCCGCCCCCAGCCACACCCCTAACTCCAGGTTCCGCCTCTGCGTTCCACCTCGCCCTCCCATTGGGCAGCTCGGAGAGCCTCGGGTGCTGGTTGGCTGGCGCGGCCGTCCGTTAGGGCCAAGGCCTTGATAACCAGTCCCCGAGCTTCGAGGGGGCGGGCTCGGGTGCGGGCGCGGCCGGGGCTGCGGCTTCAGGTAAAGCGCCAGCTTGTTGGGACCTCGACGGGTGTCCTGGGGGGCGGTATCCAGGGACACACGGGGTCGGGGAGCTGCGCCACGGTTCCAAGCGAGTCCCTCTGCGG
>NW_007251248.1:139544-141571 GCF_000164805.1 Carlito syrichta
ACCCCGAGCCGCACCGGCCCGCCGCGACCCCCACGCCTCCTGGATCGTGACGGCAGCGCCGCGACCCGAAATAGTCCCTGGGGCGGGAGAGGGGGCGTACGGCGTCGGCTCTGACGGCCTAATGAGGGGGTCTCAGGCAGAGGCTCCGGATCCACGGTGACAGCCAGGGCAGGGAGCGGGGGATGGAGGGGGGGGTCGCACGCCCCCACTCCAGTGAGGCCGAAGCCCCTGTAGAGGGGAGGTGGGGGCCTGTCCCTCCACGACGACTCCCCCCCCACCCCCGCCCCAACCAGGCACCGACCTGATGCAGGCTGGGAGGGGCAACCCCCCTCGGGCTCCCCGCCTTCGAGTGCAGTGGCCAGTGCAGGTACTCTGGCCAAGCTGGCTGGGTGCAAATCCTGCCTCTGTCCATGTGGGCCGGACACTCCGTTTCTCCATCTGTACAATGAGGGATGGGCCAGCTAGCACAGGGAAGCCATCCTCAGAGGGTTTAGCTAGGATTAAAAATAATAATAATAAGTCATGGCCCCGCGGGGTGGCTCACACCTGTAATCCCAGCGCTTTGGGAGGCTTAGGCTGGAGGCTCGCTTGAGCCTAGGAATTCAAGACCAGCCTGGGCAACATAGCGAGACCCCATCTCTAAAAAAAATGTTTTTAATGTTAAAAAAAAAAAAAAAAGGCTAATGCCCATCATTTGCTTAGAACAGAGACTGGCCCATTGTAAATGGCAAACATGTTAGAGTTATTCACCATCCTGGTGGCGTGCACTCAGTTTTCAGCCCAGTCTCGGGTCTGGCCGCTTGGGTCTGACTTAGGTCTTAGGAGAAGCTACAGTCGTTTTCTGAAATCCCAGGGCCTGGGATGTGGGTGTGACCAGGTTACCGGAGGAGGCCGCTGACCCCATTGAGTCATACAGCCAGCTGTGTGAGAGGCAGACACGGACCCCCACGCCTCTGTCCGGGCTTTTTCCACAAGCCAGTTCTTCCCTGGCGGTTTCCTGAAAACAAGCCGGCAAAGGCACTGGCTGTCCTCCGGGATGACCCCCTGCCCCGTGGACCCGCCCCTAGCAGCCGGTGTGAGGGGACGGGAAACAGCTGCTTGGGCCTGGAAGGCTCCCCCCACCTTCGCCTGGCCTTGCGGTGGGAAGGGAGGTGCCAAAGACCCAGGCTGGACCGAAGTGGCAGTGGGAGTGGAGTGGCCAATGCAGCAGGTTGATGCGTCAGGACGACTGATGGGTGCTTAGTGGCTGCTGGTGTCAGGCACACAGGTGGTCACCAGGAAAGTGCGAGGCTGGAAGAGGTGGCTGGGAGGGTTGCCAGGTGGGCAGTGGGCCAGGCAGAGGAAGAATAAGGCCTGGCAGGTGCCTGCCAGTGGAGGGCTGGACAGACAGGGGGTTGTGAGGTGACGTGGCTGGGACCTGCTGGCAAGGGGTCCTCAGAAGGTGAGCAGAGTAAGATCTGAGGATTTTCCCCACAGGCAACTGACTAAATTGCTCCATTTCTCAGTCCCTCCATCTCTAAAATGGGAATGATAATATCTACCTTGTAGGATTGTATGGGCATTGCTTTTTTTTAGAGATGGGGTCTTGCTGTGTTGCCCAGGCTGGGCTCAAGTGATTGTCCTGCCTCAGCCTCCTGAGGAGCTAGCATTGCAGACATGCACCACTACCCCAACTGTGGGGGTTACATTTAATCAGGCAGGGCATACAGCAGACACTTTCTCCTCCCAGAAGGTTTTCCCATGTGGGCTTTCCAAAACCCATGTGTCCCATCCTGTTTTCTTTTTTCAGAGGGAGATGAGGTCTCACTCCATCTCACAGGCTTGAGTGCAGTGAGTGGTGTACCTGAGTACCACACCTGGCTGTTTTTGTTTGTTTGTTGTAGAGAAGAGGTCTTGCTATGTTGCCCAGGCTGGTCTCAAACTCCTGGGCTCAAGCAATCCTCTTGCCTCATTCTCCCAAAGTGCTGGGGTTACAGATGTGAGCCACCATAGCCCACCCGCACCTTGTTTTTTTTTTTTTTTTTTTT
>NW_007251248.1:141640-143884 GCF_000164805.1 Carlito syrichta
GCCATCCACTCACCTCAGCCTCCCAAAGGCGCGGGATTACAAGCTGAGCCACCGAGCCCGCCTTGCTTTTTTAAATCAAAGCTCAAGACTCAGTATCTGACCTTGTAAATTTTGTCTCAGAGCTTCCACCATGTCACTTGAAGAGCCACTTCCCCCAGCCCCATGGATAGCCACAGCTCTGACAACCTGGGTGCTTCTGGTTCCATTACAAGCTCTTGCAAGCCAAGGACACAGCCCTGTGGCACTCCACTAGCAACTTGCCAGGGAGACAAGTATTCATTGTGTTGCATCCTTGGCGCCCCCAGCCCACAATTCTCCATCATTCCTACAGGGTCTCACAAGCTTCCTTGGTAAAAATTCAGGTGCACAATTACATACTGTTTGTATATCTCTAAAGAAAAAAAAAACATTCAAAAGATCCTGTTTTTTAGCTACATGCAGAATCTGAGCAGATGAGTATTTATTTATTTATTATTATTTTTTAAGACAGAGTCTCACTGGAGTGCAATAGCACAGTCACGGCTACCCCAGCCTCAACCTGCTGGGCTCAGGCAATCCTTCCACTTGAGGCTTCCCAGTACCTGAGACTACAGGTGCACACCACCACACCTAATTTTTTTTTTTAATTCTTATTGTATTTTTATTTTTATTTTTTTGAGTTGGAGTCTCACTCTCGCCCAGACTGGAGTGCAGTGGCCGCTCCCAGCCACCCCAGCTTTGACCTGCTGGGCTCCGGCAATCCTTCTGCCTCAGCCTTCCAAGTAGCTAGAACTACAGGCACATGCCACCATGATACCTGGCTAATTTTTGATTTATTGTAGAGACGAGGTCTTGCCAAGTTGCCCAGGCTGGTCTCAAGCCCACAGGTTCAGGCAATGCACTCACCTCGGCCTCCCAAAGTGCTGGGATTACAGGCTGAGTCACCGAGCCTGGCTCTAGATGAGTTTTTAATAAGCCAAGAAGGGCTTGCAACTCTCTTTTCTAAAAGCTCCCAGGCCACTCCAAAGAGCACAGATTCCTAATTTTCTGGGGGTTGACAGAACACACAGCGGGTCTCCCCAACTCCTAGCTATTCCTGTTTTCTGGATCTTCTTCCTTCCCTGCCTCCTCCTGCTGGACAGGCTGGGGCCTGGCACTGGAGGATCCCTATGTTCGTTCAACGTGAAGTTTCAAGGTCTTCTGAGGGAAGGGGAAGCAGAGGGCATGTGTGTGCGGCTTGGTGGGGAGAGGAGAAAAGCCCTTGGGTGGGTTTACCCAGACTCAAAGGCAGGCCTAGAGGTCAAGCCCCAGGGACAGGGTGCAGCCCGCCTCACACACTCTGGGGGCCTTTTTCAGCGTGTCTGGCAGCTACTCCAGGAAACATGACCAAGTTTGCCCTGAACCAGAACCTGCCCGGTGAGTGTGCAAGACGCGATTCACGTGTGTGCACAGGGCCACACGGTGCCGCGGGTGTGGACATAGCCCTGCTGGTCTCTTCTTGACACGGCGACCCGTGGACCCTTTCCCAAGGCCCATGGGACAATGGCATGACTCTGCCTAAAACCCACCGATGGCGCCCCAAGGTGGCCCTCGAGGTTCCCACGGCATGGTCTGGTCCCTGCCGGCCTCTCCATTCCCCTCCCCCTCCCTCCCTTCACTCTGCTCTGCTGGGGACACCTTGTCCTCCACCCTGCTGAGACTCCAGCCAACCCTCCCCACTCCCACCCCAGCCTCTTTGCGTGGGTTGTTGTCTTCTAGAAGCCTTCTGACCCCTGCAGTCTGTCGGCCCCCCCCCAGGCCGAAATCATGCCTTCTGCAGATGTTCTCTCTTTCTACTTATTATTATTACTGACCTAAGTACCGTTTGGAATGATTGTGTTAACTGTTTTCCTTCAAGAGGGCAGGGAGGTTTGTCTTGCTCAATGGTGTGTCCCCAGGACATAGATTAGTGCTTGAGACACAGTAGGTGCTCAATAAATGGTGATTGCGTGAATATATGGGTGCAGATAGGTATGCAAGTTGGGCGTGAGTGTGCGCTCTGGCAGTCGTTCAGGCGTGTCTTGGGGACTCGCTTCGCTTGTTTCATGTCTCCGGGGTCTCCCTGGTCTGACGCCCCCCCACCATGCCCTGGTCGTGTCTGCAGATCTGGGCGGCCCTCGCCTGTGCCCGGGTCCCACCGGGGGCGCCCGCAGCCCGAGCTCGCCCTACTCGGTGGAGACGCCCTACGGCTTCCACCTGGACCTGGACTTCCTCAAGTACGTGGAG
>NW_007251248.1:145100-146016 GCF_000164805.1 Carlito syrichta
CCCCGCGGCCGCCGAGCGCGAGCTGGAGATGCTGCGCGCCAGCCTGGAGCACCAGCGCGGGGTGGGCGAGCTGCTGCGGGGCCGCCTGCGCGAGCTGGAGGAGGCCCGCGAGGCTACGGCGGCGGCCAGGTCCCAGGCGCGCGAAGTCGCCACGCAGACCCCGTGGAGCTGTGCGGAGAAAGCCACGCAGACGGAGCCCCCGGCCGAAGCGCCCTCCCCGAGTCAGGAGAACCCGCCCAGATCCACGGAGCGGGGAGACCAGGCCGCGGCCCCGGCCGGTGAGTCCCGACCCTTCTCCGAGCCCCGGCCCGAAGCCTTCGGACTCGAACTCAGTGCCCTCGTCTGATCCCTGCCAGGCATCCTCAAATCCATCATGAAGAGGAGAGACGCAGCGGGTGCCCAGCCCAGCTCCGGCCCCAAGAGCCTGCAGTTTGTTGGGGTCCTCAACGGAGAGTGAGCGCCCACCCCCTCCCCGTGGCGGCGTCCGCCGGGACGTAGACTGGGCTCGGATCCCAGCCCTGCGCCTCTGCTGGCAGCGTGGTCTTGGCAGCCCTCGGCTTCCTCGTGGGAGAGGGGGGACGGCCACTCCCATCTCGCAGGACTCCGGCGCGAGCGCACGGGGGAGGCTCAGCCGATGCCGTCCACCCTGCCCCCAGGTACGAGAGCTCGTCCAGCGAGGACGCCGGTGGCAGCGACAGCGAAGACGGCGGCGCCGAGCCCCCGGGGAGCTCCTCGGGCTCCGGGGACGACAGCGGCGGGGCGTCTGACTCCGGCCCCCGCGGCCCCGCTGGCGGCGGGGACGTCCGGGCCCCCGAGCCTGAGCCCGAGGCCCAGCAGGGGGTGCCGGGGAGGTTAGCAGCCGGCGGGGTGTGGAGGGGGCTGCGCCCTCCGGGTCCCGCCGCTCCCGGACCCCTCC
>NW_007251248.1:146585-154935 GCF_000164805.1 Carlito syrichta
CCGCCGCGCCCCGAGGCCATCTTCGCCCCCTGTCCCGGCAGGCCGCGGCGCGCCTGGTGGCCCAGGAGTGGTTCCGAGTGTCAAGCCTGCGGCGCTCCCGGGCGGACGCCGTGGCCAAGGTGCTGGAAGGGGTGGCGCACCTGGGACCTGAGCTGCTGGCGCACGTGGTGAACCTGGCCGACGGCAACGGGAACACGGCCCTGCACTACAGCGTGTCCCATGGGAACCTGGCCATCTCGAGCCTGCTGCTGGACACGGGTCAGAGCCAGGAAGGGCGGGCAGGGGGCCGGGAATGGGGGCGGCGAGGTGAGTGCGTGGGCCGACCTGGTCTGGAAGACCTGGGGAAGGCCGCGACGGGTTGGCCGGCAGAGGGCACCGCTGGCCCTTAATGGGGTTTCAAGCTTCCCGACGGGGGGACTGCCAGGGGTCTTTGACCCCACCAAGCCCTCCTCCCACTTTGCACGGGGAGGGGATACCCAGCTCTGCGTTTAGGTAGGCCTCAGTTCGTGGGCATCCCTTCATCTTGCCAGCCTTAGTTTGCTCATCTGTGACAAGGGTATGACAAGGGCTCCTTCCCTGGACAGCAGGATAATCCATGCAAAACGTCCAGGCACGTAGTAGGTCAGTAGATGGCCACCAGGCCTTCTGTCCCTGAATCTTCAGCCTGGGAGTCACTGAGTTCCTGAGCCCCAGTGCCCAGCTTCAAGGGGAGGTACTCACTGGCCAGGGCTGTGACCACCCTCCTGGTCTGGGGCGCTAGGCCTGCCGTCCGCAACCCCCACACCCTGCACCAGCTCCATTCCCTGCCTCCTGTTTGCTTCCCCCGCTGCCACAGCTTCCTCCCTCTGGAGTAGAGACACACCCATCCAGATGTTGCTGAGAGCCCACCAGGCACCAGGGCCGCACTGGGAGGCAGGCCAACCCCCGCCCCCGCTGGTTTCTCACGTGACCGGGCACAAACCGTTGCCCACCAGGAGCCCTCCCCCCAGTGCCCTCTTGCAGGCCGTTACCCCTGGACCTGCCTGCGGAGGCCTGTGGCACTCACTGCAGGCGAGGAGGGTCCCACTCTCTGCCTGCCCCCCCCACCCAAACATGCAGATCCTGTCCATCCCTGCAGGGCTTGGTGACTGGGGAAGGACACAGCTGCCTCGTGAGCTGGGGTCCTGGGGGTCGGGGCAGGGAATGAATCCAAATTGGGCTCCTGAGCCTCTCGTGCCTTTGAGGGGGCTGGGGCCGCAGCAGGGGCAAGACAGGCGCCGTGGGTCCCCTTCACCCCCCAGCCTTGACTCCAGCTTCCCCTGGACCCTTGGTCCTCACCCAGATCCCCCGGCCCCTGCCTGCTGGCCGGCGTGGGAACCTAGGGCTCTTCCTGGAGCCCAGCATCCTCGGTGCCCGACCCATGCAAGGCACGGTTCCCTCTTCATCACCCTGGAACTGGGGACTGGAGGTGGCTGTGCCCGGCTTTGTTGTCGCTTTCCACTCCATCGCCCCTCCTCCTCCCCAGCCTCTCCCTGAAGCCTCTGTGGATCAGACCACTCAGCTTTTTTTTGAATTCTCCTGACCTCAAGGCACTTTTTCCTTGAGTTTTGCCCCTGGCCTGTTCTCCCTCCTGCCTCCCATCGCTTCAGGCTGTGATGTTCTTACATCCAAGTCCAGTGAGGCAGAACACTCGTTTGCACCAATGACTTGAAACGGGCTTCTTACCGGCAGATGGCCAGTGGAGGGCAGCAGAGGCCTAGGACTGAGGGTGATCCGATCCCCCAAGGCACAGGAAGGCTGCCCAAGGTGGATGGCATCTAGTCTGCTGGTACCCCACCTGCACTGCGGGTGAGGGACCCAGGCACGTAGCCCACCCTGGGTTGTATACTTCAAGCGATCCTCCTGCTTCAGCTTCCTGAGTAGCTGGACTACATGTGTGTACCACTATGCCCAGTAAATCGTTTTTTTTTTTAAGTTGTAGTCTCACTCTATCGCCCAGTAGCATGCTCACAGCCACCCCAGCCTCCACCTGCTGGGCTCAGGCGATCCTTCTGCCTCAGCCCTCCAGAGTCTCACTCTGTCACCCAGACTGGAGTGCAGTGGCCGCTCCCAGTCACCGTAGCCTCAGTCTTCCAAATAGCTAGAACTACAGGTGCGTGCTACCACACCCGGCTCATTTTTTAATTTATTGTAGAGATGAGATCTTGCCAAGTTGCCCAGGTGGGTCTCAAACCTGCAGGCTCAGGCAATTCGCTCACCTTGGCCTCCCAAAGCGCGGATTACAGGCTGAGCCACCGAACCTGGCCTGGTTAATTCTTTAAAAAATTTTTTGGTCTTGATGGAGTCTTGCTATGTTGCCCAGCCTCATCTCAAACTCCTGGCCTCAAGTGATCCTTCCACCTTGGCCTCCCAAAGTGTTGGGTTACAGGCATGAGCCACCATACCTGGTCCCCATTTATTACACCATTTGACTTAACTGTTTATTCCCCAGTCCTTATCTCAGATTCCCTCCATCTGTCACCTGGGTATCTGTTCCTTGTGCCCCATCCAGGGCCTTTCCCCAACCCCCTTACTATACACACCTCCCAGCCATTCATCCCCCAAACACCCCATCCTCCGGGAACGATCAGAATGGCAGGGATAGGCCCTAAAACAGTCATGCCAGGAGATGCGGTCCAAACAGAGGTGGACACTGTGAAGGGGCCAGGAACAGAACTGATCCCAGAGGAAGCTGAGCTAACGCTGTTTACTTCAGAAGGATGGGTAGCACTAAGAGATAAGCATAAACAAAACCAAGTAAGTCCCTGCCAGTTCAAAACAGGGAAGTCAAGGAAGGCTTCACAGGAGGTGAGGTTTGAGCAAAACTCAGATGAGCCATGTGGGGGACGTACCCAGGCTTGGAGGGTGAGTGGACCAGGTTGGGCTGGGGGTGCTGGCCTCTTGGTGGACGGGCACCCTTTTCTCTCCCAGGGGTCTGTGAAGTTAACCGCCAGAACCGAGCCGGCTACTCAGCCCTCATCCTGGCTGCTCTCACCTCCGTGGGGCAGAAGGAGGATATGGCTGTGGTCCAGAGACTCTTCCACATGGGCGACGTCAATGCCAAGGCCAACCAGGTGTGTGGACACCCATACCATGGCTCTGAATCCAAGCATCACTTTCACTTTGGGAATCAGCCCAGGCTCGGACATCCCTTCCCCCAGAGTTCACCATAGCCTTGTCACCTTCTTCCCCCTCCCCAGACGGGGCAGACAGCCCTCATGCTGGCCATCAACCATGGGCGACAGGACATGGTGGCAGCCCTGCTGGCATGTGGGGCTGATGTGAATGCACAAGATGCAGATGGGGCCACAGCGCTGATGTGTGCCAGCGAGTATGGGCGCCTGGATACTGTGAGGCTGCTGTTGGCACAGCCAGGATGTGACCCGGCTATCCTGGATAACGTGAGCCACCACTATGGGGCTGGGGTTGGGAGGGGCTACCCAGGCTTCGGCTCGGGGTCCCAACAGTCCCCAATGTTCCTCAGGAGGGCACCAGCGCCCTGGCCATCGCCCTGGAGGCTGAGCAGGATGAGGTGGCAGCTCTGCTCCACGCCCACCTGAGCTCGGGCCAGGCTGGTTCCCAGGTGAGTGCAGCCCACGCAGCTGCCTCCAGCTGCAAGTTCAGTTTGGGCAGGATATCAAATATGCCCAGGGCACCCCTTCTGCTCCCCCAGGGGTAGAGAACCTGTGTCTAGAGTCTCCTTTGCAGCTGGGTTGCTTGACCTGCAAAAGGCCTGTGAGGTAGAGTCCTCTAGAAGGGAAGTAACCTGGCTAATGTCATGCCTAAGGGACCTAAGTACCTGGCTCACACCTCTCAGCATGTCCCTGGTTCCTGTCACCCCCGAGGGAGGCTCATGTCAAAAGAAAAAGGAGCCCCCTGGCCTTAGGCAGAGTGGGAGGAAACACAGGCTGTCATCCTATGCCTCTGAGCTTCAGTGGAGACTGGGCAAGTTTGCCAGCATTGGGGAGGGCAGGCCTGGGAAACAGGGTTTACCCCAAGGGAAAAGACTTAGACTCTGATGGCAAATGCCAGGTTCTGTCCTCAGCATTTGGCAGTCATTTTATCAGCCAACCCATTCTGCGCAGATGGTCCCCAACCTGTACAAACAGCTCCACCTACCACTTGACTTTATGGCGTGCAAAAGGAACACACGCTCGGTAGAAACCAGTGCCATATTAAGTTACATGAACGAGTCAACATACCTTTTTGTAAGCCAAGCTTTGTATTAGATAGTGTTGCCTGACCATAGGCTAGTGCTTAAGCACATTTAAGGCAAACTAGGCTATGCCATGATGTCCAGTAGGTTAGGTGTATTAAACACGTTTTCAACTTACGATGGATCTATGGGGACATAAACCCATCATAGATCGAGGAGCATTGTCCCACCCACTATAAAAGGTGCGGGAAGAGAGATCAGGTGCCTCTTTGAAGTAAAAAAGGAGGAAGAGAGCCGGGCTCGGTGGCTCAGCCTGTAATCCCACGCCTTGGGAGGCTGAAGTGAGTGGATTGCCTGAGCCCGCGGGTTCGAGACCCACCTGGGCAACTTGGTGAGACCTCATCTCTACAATAAATCAAAAATTAGCCGGACGTGGTAGCACGCGTCTGTAGTTCCAGCTACTTGGAAGACTGAGGCAGAAGGATCTCCAGAGCCCAGCAGGTCGAGGCTGCGGTGGCCGGGAGCGGCCACTGCACTGCAGTCTGGGTGACAGAGACTCCAACTCAAAAAAAAGGAAGAAGAGATGAGATTCAAACCAGGCAGCCTAGCTCCAAGGGAAAGGTAAGGTGGTCCCTCCTTAGGAATGACCATGGTAGGAGCCTCCAGTAGGTGAATCATCCTCAAGTCTGGGGGGTCTGAAACCCCCTGGCCTCTTGCCTGAAGGAGATTGCAGCTGGACCCCTCCTCTCTCTAGAGCCAGCCACCCCCTGACTCGCCCACAGCCACACCCAGTGAAGAAGAATACGCTGACAACAAAAAGGACCCTGAAGCCCAGTGAACTGCCCAGTCTGGTTCACTAGACCTGGGTAGGGAGATCTTTCACATCACCTGAGCCTCTGGGGCACAGCAGGGGCCAAGGTCCTCTGGATGCAAAGCCAATTCAGCTGAGGTGGCTGTATCAGGGAGGGGCACAGCTTGGCCTCACCCGCTCGCCAAAACTTCTCCCTTAATAAAATTTCCCTACTAAGCCTGTGTCTTGTCTGGGGCAGAGGGTGGACACGGATGGACACAGACACACACACACACGCACACACACGATCCCCTCTCCTCAAAAAGGAATGCCTTCTTGGGGATGAACCCCCACCCCCCAAAAGAGCCAAGAGGCCTCCACAGAAACCCAGCGAAACGCTGACAACCCAGACCGGCCGAGCTGACATACCACACAAACGCTTTATTTAACAGTCGCAGACCATGACCATCCCCGAGTGTCGACCCCAACATCCAGGACCCTGCAAACAGACCAAAGCATGAGATGCTAACAGGCCCCCCCCCCCAGAAACTGGCAAACCCCTCGCTCCCGCTTACTAGTCTCTGCAGACTTTCTGCCTCCCCCCACAAGCCAAGGCTCTGGCAGGGGCCTCCTCTCTGCACCCACCGGCAGCCAAGCTCAGCGCAGCCTCCGAGCCTCTCGCTCGGACTCCAACAGGGTGAGCACGTCGCCCTCGCGCACCGGCCCTTTCACGTTGCGGATGATGGAGCGGCTCGTGTCGTCCATGAATTCCACGCGCACCTACGAGCCCCAGGGCGGGAGGGAGTCAGCGCGGGCCACGGATGGGCGCCGCGGCGTGGACTCAGAGCACGTGTCCGGGTCGGGCCATAAACGTAACGGGGAACATCAGAGCCGAGGAACGAGCCGGACGGAGCTCGGACCCGGTTAGCAGGGCCTTGGTGAGGGCTCGGAGCCCCCGGCATCTCTGGGACGAAGGATTCTCGGCTTCCTGAGTTACCAGGAAGGATCGCAGACTCGGGGATGGGACGGGTCGGACCCCCCAGTCGGCGGGGCGCCCCCAAGCGCTCACCTGCGTGCACTGTCCCTGCGAGCCGGTCCTGCCCAGCACTTTGGTGACCTGGCGGAAAGAGGCTGGGGTCAGACCTGGCCCGCCCGGCTCCTCTGCTCTTTCCCTCCCTCCCCGCTCCCCAACTGAGGCCCCCACCTCACCCTGGCCAGCTTGATAGGCTGCACACGGCTGGTATCCATGATGGCGGCACGGCGGCGCTCGGGCGGAGAGGAGTCACGTGCTTCGGGGAACGCCTTTAAAGAAGGCTCTGGCCCCGCCCACTTCCGCTCTCGCGAGACGCCTTCGCGTCCTTCCCAGCAGCCCCCGCGGTGGAAACGTCAGGGGCGCCCTTCAGTGCGGACGAAGGATGGCGTCCGCTACCCGTTTCATCCAGCGACTGCGGAATTGGGCGTCCGGGGTGCGCGGGACGAGGGGGACCGCCCCAGGGGGGCTGTGGGCTCCGTGTGCCCCGGCCGCGCTGCCGCTACTCACTTTCCTCCTAAGCCAGGATCCGCCAGCTCGTGATTCCGTCAGCTCGGGATGCATCTGCCCCATGTTCGGCCCTAGACCCTCTCTCCCCCGGGACCCACTCATGCCTGGGCTCGTCCTAGCCCCCGACCCTCTCAGCTCTGGATCTTGGAGGCCCAGATCCCGGGTTTCGATTTTTCCTGCCCCTGGCTGTCCATCGCTTGCCTTCCGTTCGTTGCTTATCCCCAGGCCATCCCTGTCCCCTCTCTCTCCTCCCCCGGAGGCCTTGGAGCCTAACCTCCCCTCTCCTCCTCCCACAGCAAGATCTGCAGGCGAAGCTGCAACTGCGCTACCAGGAGATCTCCAAGCGGTGAGCAGGCCCCGCTCGCTGCCCAGCCTCCGGCTCGGTCCTTCTTCCAAAAGCAAAATCTGTGTGTTGCTTTAGACTCCTGGAGCGCTGGGCTGAGACCCTGCCTCCACCCCCGTGCCAGACCGTGGAGGCGGGTTTGCCGTAACTTTGCTGGACTCCGGAGCCGGCTCCTTGGGACAGCCAGGCTGGGCGTGTATTATGAGTGGGAATCCCGAGTAGATTTGCAGTCCTTAGTGTGGCCGTGTCTGTTAGTGTTATCATTCCCAAGCTACAGATGTAAAAAGTTGGCCCAGAGAGGCTAAATGATTTGCCTACAGTCACTCAGAAGCTGGAAAGTGACAGCTGGGATTTGAACCCAGAAGTGTCCTGATTCCGAACTCACTGATGATCCCAAATTAGTTGGTGTTTACAAACCTCTGTCATGTATGTCCTCGACCCTGGGGAAAAGTTCTTACTCACACTCCTTGTCTTGAGCTCACATCCCAGGGAGAAACATACTAGGTAAATAAACAGGGCAAGTAACATTGTTCTGGAATGCTTTGAAAACAAAACAGAATGATTCAGAGGAACTGGCAGGTGGCCACCTGAAGTCAGATGTTTGGGAAAGGTCTCGCATTTGAGTCACTTGAATGATGAGAAGGGCCCACTCAAGGGATAAATATTGGAAAAGAGTTCTTTGGGTTGTTTTGTTTTATTTTTGAGTCAGAATCTCACTTTGTCGTCCAGGCTGGAGTGTAGTGGCACGATCATGGCCACCCCAGCCTCAGCATGCTGGGCTCAGGCAATCCTTCTGCTTCAGCCTTCCGAGTAGCTGAAACCACGAGGCATGTGCCACCAGGCCCGGCTAATTTTTTGATTTATTGTAGAGACGAGGTTTCACCAAGTTGCCCAGTCTGGTCTTGAACCACTGAGCTCAGGCAGTCTCTTACCTTCGCCTCCCAGAGTGCTGGAATTACAGGTGTGAGCCACTGGCCTGATCAGTCTTTTTTTTTTTTTTTTAAGTCTGAGTAGTCTCACTCCATCGCCCAGGCTGGAGTGCAGTGGTACGCTCACGGCCACCCCAGCGGCAACCCGCTGGGCTCTGGGTGATCCCTTCCACCTCAGCATTCCAAGTAGCCGGAACTACAGGTGTGTGCTACCACGCCCAGCTAATTTTTGATTTATTGTAGAGACAGGTCTCACCAAGTTGCCAGGGTTGTTATTGAACCGGTGGGCTCAGGCAATCCACTCCCTTCAGCCTCCCAAAGTGCTGGGATTAAAGGCTGAGCCACCAAGCCCGGCCCTTTTTTTATTTTTATTTTTTTGTTTGTTTTTTTGAGTTGGAGTCTCACTCTGTGGCCCAGGCTGGAGTGCAGTGGCACGCTGCTCATGGCCACTGCAGCCTCGATCTGCCAGGTTCCGGCGATCTTTCCACCTCAGCCTTCCAAGTAGCTGAAACTACAGGCATGCACCACCACGCCCAGCTAATTTTTTGATTTATTGTAGAGATGAGGTCTTGCC
>NW_007251248.1:155511-162049 GCF_000164805.1 Carlito syrichta
AAAAAAAAAAAATTACAGATGGGTCTTTCTATGTTGCCCAGGCTAGTCTTGAACTCCTGGTCTCAAGCAATCCTCTGGAAGTGCTAGGATTATAGGTTTGAGCCAATGTACCCAGTGGAAATCTTTGAGTCAGAGTCTCACTCTGTCACCCTGGCTGGAATACAATGGCACACTCATACCTTCACCCGCTGGGCTCAAGCATTCCTTTTGCTTCAGCCTTCCAAGTAGTTGGAACTACAGGTGTGTGCCACTATGCCCGGCTAATTTTTCGATTTATGGTAGAGACGAGGTCTCGCCATATTGCCAGGCTGGTCTCAAACCCATGGGCTCAGGCAGTCCTCTCTCCTCTGCCTCCTAAAGTGCTGAGATTACAGGCGTGAGCCACCACACCCAGCAGCATTTTCTTTTTAGAACCTCAGGCTTCTAGGTAAATTCAGCCCAGGGTTTACTCCAAGCCAAGAACCCTCACTCTGGGCTGCAGAGTCTTATTGTCTGACCACACAGTGCCAGGAAATGCAGAGACCTGGACAGGCTCCGAGGGTGAAGTGTTCTTTGAGTAATAAGCCTTGATCCCAACAGGGTTCTCCAGAGAGTTCTTGAGATAACAGGAAACACTCAAAATGGGCTAAGTCTGGGTCTGCCCCTGCAGGTGGTGGTGAGGCCAACTGCCAGGCTCAGCTGTGTGGGATGGGGACATGTCTGGGCCTCCCCCTGCCCTGGGGCCTCACAGTGGGTCTTCCATACCCACCACATTTGGGACAGGTGGGGGTCCTGGGGTGGGAGAGACTGCGGCTTTGCCTTCCAGCACCTCTGTAGAGCAGGAGATGCCACCTGCTTCTAGACCCTGGGACCCTCCTTGGCTGTGTGTCCCTACCAGCACACCAAGAGATGCCCTGGCCTGTAGCCTATCGCCATGGCGGGCTGTGGACTCCGAGTCTCATGACTGGGGTGATGGCCCACCACGGGACAATGTGACCACCTCTCTGTTGGCTTCAGTGCTGATATTCCCTTTCCCTTTCCTCAGAACTCAGCCTCCTCCTAAGCTCCCTGTGGGCCCCAGCCACAAGCTCTTCAACAATTACTACTGCACGCGAGACGGTCGTCGGGAAGCTGTGCCCCCGTCTGTCGTTATGTCCTCCCAGAAGGCACTGGTGTCCGGCAAGCCAGCAGAGAGGTGAGGCCCTCCAGCGTCGCTCACCCAGAGTCCCTACACCCCCTCCTGCAGCCGACCCTCTCCCCCACTTGCAGGAAGAAAGCATGCCAGGATCCCAGTGAGCACCCACTGCGTCAGGGACTGTGCCGTTGGGGGCTTTTTTGTTCGAGAGCTCATGTCATCCAACCCAGCGCAGGACAGGGGTTAGCACCTTAGCCAGGGGTGCAGGTCCTACAAAGCAGATGAAGTTTCAGGGTCCCTTCAACGGCCCTGGGAGGAGCCAAGACATGACTGGTTATGTAATCTTGCTTTTTTTGTTTTTTGGGTTTTTTTTTTTTTTGAGTTGGAGTCTCGCTCTGTCGCCCAGACTGGAGTACAGTGGCCGCTCCCAGCCACCACAGCCTCGACCTGCTGGGCTCCGGCGATCCTTCCGCCTCAGCCTTCCAAGTAGCTGGAACTACAGGTGTGCGCTACCACGCCCGGCTGATTTTTTTTTTTTATTTATCGTAGAGATGAAGTCTCACCAAGTTGCCCAGGCGGGTCTCAAACCCGCGGACTCAGGCAATCCACTCACCTCAGCTTCCCAAGGCACAGGATTACAGGCTGAGCCACAGCCCGGCTTGTTTTTTTGGGTTTTTTGAGTTAGAGTCTTACTCTGTTGCCCAGGCTGGAGTGCAGTAGTATGCTCACAACCACCAGAGCCTCATCCTGCAGGGCTCAGGCGATCCTTCTACCTCAGCCTTCCAAGTAGCTGGAACTACAGGTGCACACTACCACACCCAGCTAATTGTTTTATTTGTTGTAGAGATAAGGTCTCACCAAGTTGCCCAGGCTGGTCTTGAACCCCTGAGCTCAGGCAGTCCTCTTGCCTCAGCCTCCCAAAGTGGTAGGATTACAGACTTGAGCCACTCCGCCTGGCCTTTTTTTTTTTTTTTGAGTTGAAGTCTCACTCTTGCCCAGGCTGGAGTGCAGTGGCATGATCATGGCTCATGCAGCCTCGGCTTCCTGGGCTCAGGGGATCCTCCTGCCTCAGCAACCTGAGTGCCTGGGACTATAGGCACGTACTACCATGCCCAGTGAATTTTTTACACTTTTTGTAGAGATGAGGTCTTACTATGTTGCCCAGGCTGGCCTTGAACTTTTGAGTTCAAGCAGTCCTCCCACCGTGGCCTCCCGAAGTGTGGGATTACAGATGTGAGCCATCATGCCCAGCCTCCCTAAGCTTTTTTGAGCCTCAGTTTCTTCTGTAAAATTGGGATAGTAGGCTTACAGTGTGCTGAGATCTGGGAGGTGATAAGGCCAGGCATTAGGACTTGATGGAGAAGTGGCCCCGAACTAGCTCCGCATGTTTATTTTCTAATCAAGCACAAAGGAATTTGGAAGGGACTCAAGGTCTGTGAGGAAGCTATAATGGAATTTTGTTGCTCCCTAAAGGTGAGCTATTCCATGGTTATCTTGTTGTAGCTAAGGCTTTATTTATACTAGGTGCACCCGGATGTATGGGCATCTGAGACGCCGTTCCATGTAGCAGGCTGCATGCCTTGCCTTTGACTAGGATGCAGAGCTACCAAGTGAGAACTTGCCTTTGCTTGGGGCCTTTACTCAAGGCCTGCTACAGTGACAGCACTCGTCTGCTCCCCACATCACATCCCCTCCCAACACTGGAACACCCTGCACTCTCGCCTTCCACACTGTTCTCTGGGAATCTGGCCCTAACTAAAGTTTTTCTTCCCCCTCCAGCTCAGCTGTCACAGCCACTGAGAAGAAGGCGGTGACGCCAGCTCCTCCCATAAAGAAGTGGGAACTGTCCAAGGACCAGCCTTACTTGTGACTCTGCCCTGGGGCCCCTGGCTGTGCCCTCGGGGCCTCCTGACTGCTTTGCCTCCTTGAATTCCCTCCAGGGAGAATGTGACCTTATTTATGACAAATACATGGCGTTCCGGCGTCTCCTGGATTTGCTTGGATTTGGGGGTGACATTGGTGTTGGGTATCCTCTCGCAGCACCTCAGGGGCAGGAGAGAGACTTGCCCTGGGCCTAGAGTCAGGTTCAGGTGACAGGTCTCAAGAGATAGCACTGCCCCCGCTAAGGGCTTGGCTCTGCCCCTGAGAGTGGTGGGAATGGGTGACCCCTCCTGGGGGCTGATCCAGGACCACTGGCGGTGGGAGGGAGTCTGTGGAGCAGAGAGCTTCCTTTCCTTGCTGGAGACTTCCCAGCCATCCAGCACACACATTCATCAGCCCCTCCCGGCTGTGGCCCCTGCCTGATCTTGGCCGCCCTGCAGCTCAACGGGAGGGTAGAGGACCGCGAGAGAGGCTCACGGGAAAGGCTCACCCAAGGCAGGTCAGGGAAGGCCTCTCTGGGCCGGGAAGGAACCGGAGATCTGGCAAGAGAAGCGCCCAAGTCTGGCCGCAAGAGCTGGGCAACGACTTTAAGTGAGGTGTGTCACGGCTGCCCATGGCACAGCCATGGAGCCCTTCAGCAGGTGAAAAAGACCAGCTATGTACCAAGGGAGTGCTGAGACCACTCTGCCCTCTGGAAGCTTAGAACAGGCTGTGAAAGGCCACAGTTGCAGGCAGCAGGTCTAACTGCCCCTGAGTGGCTCAGGCAGCAGGTCTAACTGCTCCCGAGTGGCTCTTACAAAGGCTAAGCCCTAAAGACTTCCTGGAGGAGGTGGGATTCTGGTTAGGGCAAAAGGTTGAATCAGATCAGAAAGGTCAGGAGGGAGAAAGGCTGGACAGGGTGCGCAGGGGCCATCAAGGAGGGCGAGACCACCTTGACTTGAAATTTGGTGTGGAGCTGGGTTCGGTGGCTCAGCCTGCAATCCCGCGCCTTTGGGAGGCTGAGGTGAGTGGATTGCCTGAGCCCGCGGGTTCGAGACCCGCCTGGGCAGCGAGACCTCATCTCTACAATAAATAAAAAAATCAGCCGGGCGTGGTAGCACGCACCTGTAATTCCGGCTATTCAGAAGGCTGAGGCGGAAGGATCGCCGGAGCCTGGCAGGTCGAGGCTGCGGTGGCCGGGAGCGGCCACTGCACTCCAGTCTGGGCGATGGAGTGAGACTCCAACTCAAAAAATCCAAAAACAAAAACAAACAAAAATGGTGAAACATGCCAGTGACCTGCACATACAACCCTTTCTGTGCAAATCTGAAACTTGGCCAGGTGTGGCGGCTCATGCCTATAATCCCAGCATTTTGGGAGGCCAAGGTGATAGAGTTGCCTGAGCTCACAGGTTCGAGATCAAACTGGGCAAGACCTCATCTCTATAATAAATTTAAAAAATTAGCCAGGCGTGGTGGTACTTGGATGCTTGAGGTGGAAGGATCGCCCGAACACAGGAGGTCAAGGCTGCGGTGGCCGTGAGCATGCCACTGCACTCCAGCCTGGGTGACAGAGTGAGACTCTAACTCAAAAAAAAGAAAAATCTGGAACTTGTCGGCGCAGAGGGATGCGGTGGCAAACACTTGCACTGAGGGACAGTGACTTGTCTGGGCTTTTGCGGGCAGCTGTATTTGCTGTTCAGAAGGCAGAACTGGAGTTTTTAAGAAAAAAAAACAAACACTGCAGCTAGAATGGATACAAAGCCTGCTTCTTGTTCTAAGATGGGTCTCACTAAGTTGTCCAGGCTGAACTCCTGGGCTCAAGTGATTCTCCAAGAGTCTTGGCCTTTCAAAACACTAGGAACACAGGTGTTTGCCACTGGCCTGGCTAGAAAGCCTGTCTCATGAGCCTACTGGGTACTAGAGGGAAGAGAAAGCCCAAGAGCTGACTTTACATGTCTTTTTCCTGAAGAAGCAGGAAATCAGAATACAATTCTCTCCAGCATTTGTAAGGATTAAATGAGGTGGCGAAGGTTCATGATCACATCCAGATGACAGCGATAGAGGACCCAGAATGGAAGCCAGAAACTAGAGTTTCATTAATTCAATTACCAGATATTTCTTTTCTTTTCTTTTCTTTTTGAGTTGGAGTCTCACTCTGTTCACCTAGGCTGGAGTGCAGTGGCATGCTCATGGCCACCGCAGCCTCTACCTGCTGGGCCCAGGAGATCCCTCTGCCTCAGCCTTCCAAGTAGCTGGAACTACAGGCCCACACCACCACGCCTGGCTAATTTTTTGATTTATTGTAAAGATGAGGTCTCATCAAGTTGCCCAGGCTGGTCTTGAACACCGGGACTCATGCAATCCTCCCTCCTCGGCCTCCCAAAGTGCTGGGATTACAGGCTTGAGCCACCCGCTCAGTCCTACCAAATATTTCAGGCACTATGTCAGGCAGGTAGGGGGAATACAGAAATGACCCAGAGAACATCCCTTCTGAAGCTGGTATTCTAGAGGAATCAGACAATAAATCCAAATCAATAAATGTATGTGTATATATATTTTGAGTCGGGGTCTCACTCTGTAGCCCAGGCTGGAGTATGGTGGCACAATCATGGCACACCGCAGCCTCAACCTCCTGGGCTCAGGCGATCCTCCCACCTCTCAGCCTCTGTGCAAGCTCGAACTACAATCGCGCGCCACAATGCCGGGCTAGTTTTTGTTTGTTTGTTTGTAGAGACGAAGTCTCGCTATGTTGCCCAGGCTTGTCTCAAACTCCTGGACTCAAGAAATCCTCTCGCCGCGGTCTCCCAAAGTACTGGGCTGACAGGCATGAGCCACCGCGCCCGGCCAATAAATCAAAATAAATTTTGATTTTGTTTTTAAAATAAAATGACTTTCTTTTAAATTTTATGTTATCTTATTTATTTTTTTGAGTCGGAGTCTCACTCCGTCGCCCAGGCTGCTGGGCTCGGGCGATCCTTCTTCTGCCGCAGCCTTCCAAGTAGCCGGCACTGCAGGCGCGCGCTACCACGCCCGGCTAATTTTGGATTTATTGCCGAGACGAGGTCTCGCCAAGAGTTGCCCGGGGCTGGTCTCGAACCCGCGAGCTCAGGCAGTCCACTCGCCTCGACCTCCCAAAGTGCTGGGATGATAGGCTGAGCCACCGAGCCCGGCCTAAATTTTATTTTTTAGGGGACCCAAACGCCGCGGGAGAAGAGAAAATGGGGAGTGCCCGAGGGGAGTGGCTACCACATTAAATAGGATCGTTAGCAGAGACATTTTCGGTAGTATGTATGTGGAAGGTGAAACAGGGCAAGTGGACCCCTTGTCGGTCCGTTCACACCCTCCAGAAGTTTCTACGTCAAACGGGCTTCATACCTTTTAGTTCACTTTGTCACGGAGGAAAGTGGGTCAGGGCCTCCGAAGGCCGTTTCCCCTCGTATTCGGACATTTACGGTACGCATAGCCGCGGGCGCCGCGGGATTCGGGGGCGTGGACCCCGCCCCGGTCTGCGCGTGCGCGGACGCCGGAATAAGAGCGAGGCCCGGACGGCGCGTGGCCGGCA
>NW_007251248.1:162335-172326 GCF_000164805.1 Carlito syrichta
CGCCTCGCCATTGGCTGCGCCGCACGTCGGTCCCGGACACTCCCCCTGCACGTGGATTTCGACTCCGTGGCTTGCGAGGAGTGTGGCCCCGGGGCGAGAAAGCCCCGTGGGTGACCTTTCCCCCGGGCGCCTGCACCTGCCTTTACCTGCCCTGTCCCGGCCCTGCGCGCACCCCCACACCTCTTCTGCTTTGTCGCGCGCCCCCTTGTCACCTCCCAGCCGCCCTCCAGGCCAGCGTGGTCGGGAAGGCGCGCAGCAGGCTCAGATTGTCCGACCTCTAGTCGCGCTTGGCAGATCACCTGATGCCTCTGGCCGCAGCGCCTTCCAAACCCTCGCGCCCGGGCCTTGTGGCCGTTTTCTCAGCGACCATTCCTGCCCTCTCCATCCCTCCTCTTTTGTCCTGCAGCCTTAAGGAACGAAAGCGCTTTCCCTTCCTTCCCCTCCAGGTCCTCGGAGATACTAAAGCTACAAGTTAAATATACCCTCCTGGGCATGGCTGCCCCGGCCTAAGTGATACTGGTGGCCAGGGTACAGGGGCGCCCTCCCTGAGATCCCGCCGAGGCATCTGAGAGGGTTGGCATGGCCTCCCTCTGGACACCCCTGACTTTCAGCTCTGAGCTCCGATTCACACACCCAGCTTCTCTGTAGTTTCCCCACTTATTAGGTATCCCTAGTCACCCTAGAGTCCCTAACTGTCGGGCTAAGTGTTCTGGTTTTTTTTGCAAGCAGGCAGAGTTCGCATTAACCAAGTACACTCTTTGCACACAGAGATCACTTCTCTTCTGGATGCTGAGGTAGGGATTCCTGGTGTGCCCCTTTTACAGATGAGGGAACAGTTTGGGCAGGGAAGTCTCTGGTCACTCCAACTTCTGTCCGACTCACTGCTTTATGAGACAGGGTCCACCCCACTTTACAGAGGGACACCAGCTGGCCAGGGAGGGGAGGTCAGAGGTGTCAGGGCCATGGGTAGCCTGGCCTGGGGAGGAAGCGCACCCGGAGGCTGCCAGACCCCCGTGGACAGGGAAGGAAGCCGGCTCCGGGTTGTCTACAGCTCTTCCAGGCTCCACAGAGCTCAGGGACCTGGTGGTTTGCAGGTGCAGTCGGGCCTGAAGACTGGGGGAGGGGTTGGCTGTGGGGAACGGGGGCCTAGATCTCAGGGCCAGTAGGTGAAGGTGGAAGAGGAACCTGGAAAGAGTGAACCCAAGCCAGCGCTGCTGCACCTACAAGGAAGCCCTGAAGGCCACTCCCTTCCTCTATAGTTCAAGACTCCTTTGTTTTGTTTTTTTTTTGTTGTTTTGAGTCAGGTTCTCATTCTGTCACCCAGACTGGAGTGCAGTGGCAGGCTCACGGCTCACTGCAGCCTTGACCTCCTGGGCTCAGGTGATCCTTCCACCTCAGCCTCCCGAGTGCCTGGAACTACAGGAGTGTGCCACCAGGCCCCACTAATTTTTTTATATTTCGTAGAGATGGGGTCTTGCTATGTTGCCCAGGCTGGTCTCAAACTCTTGAACTCGAGCAATCCTCCCGCCTCGGCCCCCCAAAGTGCTGGGGTTACAGGCCTGAGGCACGGCGCCTAGCCCCAGACTCCCTCATGCTGGCCTCGGATTCAGGTCCCTCTACCCACTCCAGGTCAGCAAATAGCCTGCGCCTCACTGCTCAGAGGCCAGGAAGGCACCAGTCTAATCAGAACTCGGCTTGGAACCTTGTGTGACCTGTGTCCACTTATTGTCAGGCACCGCTTTGGGCGTAGGTCAGCAGGTCGCAGCCTTGACCTCCACTGAGTGTCCAGTCTGTAGGAGAACAGGCACGACCAGTTTAAGGACTGTTATTCGTGGGAGCTTTGTAGGTCTCTAAGTTGGGCATGAGACTCTTCTCAGGAAATCAGCTGACATCTGAAGGCTGAGGAGGAAGATGTGGTGCCGAGTCGGGGGAGGGAAGGAGGGACAGGTCTCTGGTGTCCTCAGGGAGATTGAGGGGTACATTCAGGAAAGGCAAAGCGGTCAAATCTGGGAGGAATTCAGGTGAGATGACAGGGCTTGGCGACTGAGCAGATTCTCTACCCAGGGCCTGTTTCCCCTTTGCTAAGCAGGTGAGATAGAACAGGCCCTGCCATCCTTGACCATGAGCCTGACACAGGGAATGTTGGGAAACAGCCCCTCCCCAGTCCAGTCTGTTGTGTTTTGTTGTTTTTTTTTTGAGTTGGAGTCTCACTCTGTCGCCCAGACTGGAGCACAGTGGCTGCTCCCGGCCACCGCAGCCTCGACCTGCTGGGCTCTGGCGATCCTTCCGCCTCAGCCTTCCGAGTAGCTGGAATTACAGGCATGCACTACCACGCCCGGCTGATTTTTTTATTTATTGTAGAGATGAGGTCTCGCTGCCCAGGCGGGTCTCGAACCCGCGGGCTCAGGCAATCCACTCACCTCAGCCTCCCGAAGGTGCGGGATTACAGGCTGAGCCACCGAGCCCGGCTTGGTCTGTTTTTTTGAGTTGGAGTCTCACTCTGTGGCCCAGGCTAGAGTGCGGTGGCATGCATGCTCACAGCCACCCCAGCATTGACCTGCTGGGCTCTGGCAATCCTTCCGCCTCAGCCTTCCCAAGTAGCCAGAACTACAGGTTCTCCCTGTAGTTCTTCACACTACCACGCCTGGCTAATTTTTGCTTTACGTAGTGTAGAGACGTGGTCTTGCCAAGTTGCCCGGGCTAATTTAGAACCCCGGGGGCTCAGCCAATCCACTCACCTTGGCCTTCCAAAGTGCTGGGATTACAGGCTGAGCCACCAAGCCCGGCCTCCTAGTCTGTTAACCACGGAGCTTGGAGGCACACCATCTGACCGATTGGATCCTGGTGGAGACTCCAATCAGTGAGACCTGGGTTCAAATCTCTACCCTGCCACTGGCTTCAAGGCCTCCTCTTCTATAGACCCGGGGTCTCAGTGGCGCCTGCCCAGCAGGGCTCATGGTGTGGCCGTGAGCTGGTGGGCTTCTAACCCCACACATCCTAGGTGCTCTGCAACATGGCAGGCAATGTAATTCCTGCACCCTAGGACCCAGTCTGTCTCCTGGTGGTCAGAGCCTGAGGCCACCATGCTCTTGGAGGGAGGTCCAGGCTCAGCCTCCCAGGCTTCACTCGTGTGTGTCCTCGCAGGCTCCGGCCCAGGCTCGTGCCCGCCTACCAGCTTCCAGTGCCGCACCAGTGGCTTCTGCGTGCCCCTCCTCTGGCGCTGCGACAGTGACCGGGACTGCAGGGATGGCAGCGATGAGGAGGAATGCAGTGAGTGGCCACGCCCCCAGTGGGGCTTCCGGGGGACAGGGCCCAAATGGACGGGGATGGCAAGGCTGGCTGGGCCCGGTGGCTCAAACCCGTAACCCTAGCACTTTGGGAGGCCAAGACGAGAGTCCAGGGGTTTCGAAACCAGCCTGGGAAACTTGGTGAGACCTCTGCTCTACAATAAGTCAAGAAGTTAGCTGGGTGTGGTGGCACGTACCTGTGGTTCCAGCCACTCAGAAGGCTGACGCAGAAGGATGGCCTGAGCCCAGCTGGTTGAGGCTGCGGTGGCCGTGAGTATGCCACTGCACTCCAGCGTGGCGACAGAGTGAGACTCCGACTCAAATAAATGAATGAATGAATGTATGAATGTATGTTGGAGCTAACCAGAGCAGGGGGTGGAGCCTTAGGAAGGGCCCCCAGATCTTAGAAGGGGGGAGCTTCAAAGAAAGAAACAGAGAAGGCGGAACATGCGGGAGACTGGGTCTGGGGAATACCTGGGTCGCCTTGGGTGGGCATTTGGGATCTGACCGGCTCTGTTCCCCAGGGATCGAGCCGTGTGCCCAGAATGGGCAGTGCCCACCACCCCCTGGCCTCGCCTGCTCCTGTGATGGCGACTGTCCTGGGGGCACAGACCAGAGCCCTCGCAACTGCAGTCGCCCGCCCTGCCCAGACGGGGAGCTGCGCTGCGTGCTGAGCAATGATTGCGTCCCCCACACGTGGCGCTGCGACGGCCACCCCGACTGTCCCGACTCCAGTGACGAGCTGGGCTGCGGTGGGTGCCTGTCGGGGCGGGGAGGACCGCGGGGTAGAGGGGAACACCTGCCGCCTTCCAGCGCATGGCCAGGCTGGGGCTGTGGCCACGTGCATCTGCCCCTGCCTGCATACCCTGGGGGCTGCCAGCCATCACTAGGGGCGGCGGTTGACACCAGTTTCTCCAGTCTGGGGTGGAGGACGAGCCTGAGTCTCCCTGGGCGCCTGGCACTCTTCTGCACACCCCACACCCTCGGCCTCTCTCCTCTATCACTGACCGCCTGGGCTTTATTGCAGAAACCAATGAGACCCTCCAGGAAGGGAATACCACAACCATAGGGACCTCTGTGGCCCCAGAGAGTGTCACCTCTCCCAGGAATGCCTCCAACACCTCTGTTGCAGATCAGTCCGGAATCCCAAGTGCCTATGGGGTTATTGCAGCTGCCGGTAAGGGGAGCTGACCCCTGAGACTGGACTGGGCTCTGGACACTGAGGGGGCGGGGAGGGAGGGGACTACAGAACCACCAGCCCCACAAATGGGCGCTTGAGGGGGTGTGGGGGCTCCCGCCTCCTCCTCCTCCTCACCCCTCCGTCTCTCTGCCCCCACAGCACTGCTGAGCACAAGCCTGGTCGCCATCACCCTCTTCGGGATGTCCCAGCTCCGAGCCCAGGGGCACCTGCCCCGGCTGGGGCTGCTGGTGGCCCTAAAGGAGTCCCTGCTGCTGTCCGAACGGAAGACCTCACTGGTCTGAGGACAAGCACTGGCCACTACATCACCCAGCCCTGGGTGCAGCCGGCGGAGACATAGAGCAGCTGGCAGACGTGCACACAGCTGCTGGCACCCCAGCCCTCGGAGCCCTGGGCTCTGCTGGCCACGCAGAACTTTGACCCAACCCGAGCTCTGGCAGGCGTGGCCCTGGAGGCTGGGGTCCCTAAACAGTCCCCGTGGACTTGGGGAGCTTGGATAGGAAACATGCCGCAGCCTGAAATGAGGGAAGCTGGCCCCAGGCCTGGGGGTGGGACAGCCCCAAGCTCAGACACTCCTGCTGCCTCCGTGTGAGGGTGGCGATTAAAGTTATTTCACAGCCTCTGCCTGCCTCGGGGCCTCTGTCTCCCTTGGCCTGGGTGACCTGGGGTCTCTGCCACAGCCTCTTCCTCCCCAGCGGCCTGCCTGGCCCACAGAAAGTAGGGCTTGGGGACCCAGCTGTGGGGACCTCGGCAACCACTCTGCCTCTCCCATCTTAGGGGCAGAGACAGGAGCCTGGGGTGGGAAGACAGCCTGCGTTAACATCAGGCTTCTGGGACAAACAGAACTTGGGTGGTGCCTTCCCTTGCCTGACTTGGTGAATCCCCGTCCACCATGCTGAGGAGACAAAAGCCCGGCATCTCAGCGTGGTCTCACCTCCACCCTGTTTGGAAATGTCTGTTTCCAGCTGGGCGCAGTGGCTCACACCTGTAATCCCAGCACTTTGGGAGGCGGAGGCAAGAGGATTGCCTAAACTCAGGGGTTTGAGACCAACCTGAGCAACATGATGAGACCTCGTCTCTACACTAAATCATAAAATTAACTGGGTGTGGTGGCGCATGCCCTGTGGTTCCAGCTACTTGGAAGACTGAGGCAGAAGGATCACCTGAGCCATTTGCACTCCAGCCTGGGTGACAGTGAGATTCCAACTTAAAGAATGTCTGTTTTGTTATTCAGGTGTAATAAGGCCAAACAGATCAGGAAATGATTGCTGCTGAAAAGACAGTGGCCCAGCTCAGTGGCTCAGTCTGTAATCCTAGCACTTTGGGAGGCCGAGGCGAGTGGATTGCCTTGAGCCCGTGGGTTCGACACCAGCCCGGGCAACTTGGCAAGACTTCGTCTCTACAATAAGTAAATAAAATTAGCTGGGTGTGGTAGCGCACATCTGTAGTTCCAGCTACTTGGAAGGCTGAGGGGGAAGTCTTCAGCCTTCCAAGCAGGTCAACACGGGTGGCCGTGAGCGTGCCACTGCACTCCAGCCTGGGTGACAAAGTGAGACTCTAACTCAAAAATAAAAAAATAAAGCCGGGCTCGGTGGCTCAGCCTGTAATCCCACTGAGCTGGGCCGCTCCTTTGGGAGGCTGAGGTGAGTGGATTGCCTGAGCCCGTGGGTTCGAGACCCGCCTGAGCAGCAAGACCTCATCTCTACAATAAATCAAAAAATCAGCCGGGCATGGTAGCGCATGCCTGTAATTCTGGCTACCTGGAAGGCTGAGGCGGAAGGATCACCGGAGCCGGCAGTGGCCACTGCACTCCAGTCTGGGTGACAGAGTGAGACTCCAACTCCAAAAAAAAAAAAAAGGAATGTGGACCAGGGCCTCTCTTAAGGTTTCTGTAGGAAAAACAGTTTTAGGATTGACCAGGTGGAATCGTTTCACTGGGCTCTGGGGCCCATCAACTGGTACTTGGTCCTGGAGTGATAAGGGCGAGGAGGTGTGGATGTCTGCTGGGCTTTGAGTGTTCCACAAAGAGGTGGTCAGGTGACTGGTCTGCATATGACCATCAATTACTATCTCTCGAAATCCAGTAACCCTGGGAGGAGCCTTTCCCCTCTGGTGAGAGAGGCCCTAGATGCCAGAGCATCAAGAATGCAGAAAATAAGACTGGGCATGCTGGCTCTCGCCTATAATCTCAGCCCTTAGAAAGGCCAAGGCAGGAGGACTGCCTGAGCCCAGGGGTTCGAGACCAGCCTGGGTAACTTGACAAGACCACGTCTCTACAACAAATAAAATTAGCTGGGTGTGGTGGTGCACACCTGTGATCCCAGCTACTTGGGAGGCTGAGGCACAAGGTCCAGCAGATCGAGGCTGCAGTGAGGTGTGATTGTGCCACTGCACTCCAGCCTGGGTGACAGAATGTGACTCTGACTCAAATAAATAAATAAATAATAGAAAACAAGGCCAGGAGGTAATCCCAGCACTTTAGGAGGCTGAGGTGAGTGGATTGCCTGAGCCCGCGGGTTCGAGACCCGCCTGGGCAACTTGGCGAGACTTCATCTCTACAATAAATCAAAAAATCAGCCAGGTGTGGTAGCGCATGCCTATAATTCTGGCTACTGGGAAGGCTGAGGCGGAAGGATCGCCGGAGCCCAGCAGGTCGAGGCTGCGGTGGCCGGGAGCAGCCACTGCACTCCAGTCTGGGCGGCAGAGTGAGACTCCAAAAAAAAAAAAAAATATAGAAAATAAACTGGAGTTAATTCATACCCCGACTTCTGGGCAATGGGACAAAGGTCTTCTCTGACCCTCAGTTCCCTCATCTCTAAATGAGGTAGTGAAGACCCTGGTAGCCTCCTGGCAAAGGTGTGACCTCCCTGGGACCCTTGGAGATGGATACAGGGTCTCTGGCTCCAAGATCTGGTAGGCGGTGAGCCGGCCCCAGATGATGAGATGCTAGTTGGAGAGAGAGGGAGCAGATACATCAGGAGGGCTTCCTGGAGGTGGTTGAGTCCGGCTTTGGCACTCTGTCCCGCATGGGAGAAGGTGGACGAAGTGAGTTCTGAAGCCTGGGTCTTGGGCAGCGTGCTGGGGGCCAAGTTCCCTGCAGCCAGGATGGGGGAGCCTCCGGGGGTTTAAGGCTTTTCCTCCGCTCAGCAGATGGGGCTCCAGGCCTCTCAACTCAGCCTCCAGCTCAGCCCGCTAGGCTGACGTGTCCCATCACAGAAATGAAACCATGCTGGGTTTCTTCTAGTTGGTCTTCTAGGAAGACGTTACACCAGAAAGTAAGATTTTATTGTTTTTGGATGTTTCTCCTTTATTTTAATTTAGAGCCAACCTCATTCTGTTGCCCAGGTTGAAAGTGGTTGTATGATCATAGCTCACTGCAGCCTCCAACTTATGGGCTCAAGCCATCCTCCCTCCTCAGCCTCCCAGGTAGCCAGGACTACAGGCATGCACCAGCAGGCCCAGCTAATTTTTTAAATTTTTGGTACAGAGTTGGGGAGTCTCACTATGCTGTCCAGGCTGGTCTTGAACTCCTGACCTCAAGCGATCCTCCCGCCTCAGCCTCCCAAAGTGCTGGGTTACAGGAGGGAGGCGCCACGCCCAATCTGGTTTTTCTCCTTTAACGTTTGCTCAGGGATGTGTGTGCCAGACTGCGAGGCTGGCTACGGTGCCACATGCCACCTGAGCAGACCCTGAGATCTGGACCTTTTTGAGGAGTTGTTTGGGCTCTCGGTTCTCGGTGGAGCAAGCCACCCCGTACCTGGTGGCTCCAAGGTTCTGTCAAGGTTCTGGGTTGCCTGTGCTCACTGAGGTTCTTTTGCTCCACGCCATAATGGCTGCCATCATCTGGAGCTGGGCTGGCTGGATGCAGAATGCGTCTGTCATGTCTGGGTTCTATGGGAGGGTAGCTGGGACAGTTGAGCCTCGCCACACGGCCTCTCCATGCAGCCTCTCCGTGCAGCCTCCTGAGCTGGCTGGCTGCATTCCTTCCTCAATGACAGGGATTCCCCAGAGCACAAAGCAGAGTTAGCCGGGTCAACCTCACTTCTGCCATATTCTTTTTTTTTTTCCCCTAATTTTTTGAGTTGGGCTCTCGCTCTGTCGCCCAGGCTGGAGTCTCTGTCGCCACAGCCACAACTCACCACAGCCTCGCCCTTCTGAGCCCAAGTCATCCTTCTACCTCAACCTCCTGAACAGTTAGGACTACAGGTGTGTGCCACCATGCCCGGCTAATTTTTGTGCTTTTTTTTTTTTTAGAGACAAGATCTCACTATGCTGCCCTGGCTGCTCATGAGCTTGGGTTCAAGTGATCCTCCTGCCTCGGCCTCCCAAAGTGCTGGGATTACAGGCATGAGCCACTGAACCTGGCTTACTTCTGCCTGTATCTTGTGGGTTCAGTGGAGTCCAGATCAGCCCGGATGGCACACGCGTGTGTGTGTGTGTATTGTACGATGGAGACCACATCCAAGACTGAACAGTTGGAGTCACAGGTCCCCAGGGCCCTCCTTGCAGACGAGCTGCCACAGATTTAACCAACGGGCACACGCTGGGAACAGGCCAGCTGGGGCTAGGATCTCCCTGTCCTCCCAAATCAGCCAAGTCACCTGGGTGGTGATTGTTTTCGGGCTGCAGCTTTGTCATCTGTGCACTGGGGCAGTCACATTTACAAACATCTGTCACACATGAGCACGCCAGGCCGGGATTTCGGCTCTTTGTTCCCCCAGCCTGTCTGGGTGAGTCATTTCCAGGAAGTCCCAGGTTTAAAAGGGAGGGGATTGGGAGCATTTGGGAGAGGAGCAGACCCAATTTTTGTGTCGGACAGGGGTTGTTCCTCCAGCTCCCATCCCACCTTGTCCTCCTGGGACTCAGCTAGGACTTTGCTTTCTTTTTTCTCTTTCCTCTCATTATTATTATTATTTTTTTTGAGTTGGAGTCTCACTCTGTCGCCCAGGCTGGAGTGTGGTGGCTGCTCCCGGCCACCGCAGCCTCGACCTGCTGGGCTCTAGCGATCCTTCCACCTCAGCCTTCCGAGTAGCCGGAATTACAGGCATGCGCTACCACGCCCGGCTGATTTTTTGACTTATTGTAGAGATGAGGTCTCGCTGTCCAGGCGGGTCTCGAACCCGCGGGCTCAGGCAATCCACTCACCTCAGCCTCCCAAAGGCGCGGGATTACAGGCTGAGCCACCGAGCCCCGCTTTTTTTTTTTTTTTTTTTTTTAGTCAAGGTCTCACTCTGTCACACAGGCTGGAGTGCCGTGGCACAGTCATACTCAATGCAGTCTTGACCTTCAGGACTCAAATGATCTTTCCACCTCAGCCTCCTGAATTGCTGGGACCATAGGTGCATGCCACCATGCCTGGCTAATTTTTCATTTTTTGCAGAGACAAGGTCTCGCTGTGTTGCCCAGACTTGTTTCAAACTCCTGAGCTCAAGGAAGCCTCCTACCTTGCTGGATGGGAGGCATGAGCCACCCTGCCTGGCCTTTCCTTTTTTTTTTTTTTGAGTTG
>NW_007251248.1:172405-181115 GCF_000164805.1 Carlito syrichta
AACCGGAACTACAGGCGCGCACTACCATGCCCGGCTAATTTTTGATTTATTGTAGAGATGAGGTCTCACCAAGTTGCCCAGGTGGGTCGCGAACCCGCGGGCTCAGGCAAGCCACTCACCTCAGCCTCCCAAAGCGCGGGATGCCAGGCTGAGCCACTGAGCCCAGCTTTTTTTTTTTTTTTTAATTGAGGAAAATTTACACAGCATAAAATTAACCATTAACCATTTGAAAATTTACAATCCACTAGTCGTTATCACATTCACCACATTGTGCAACCACCACGTCTACCTAGCTACAAAACATGGTCATGACTCCAAAAGGAAACCCTGTCCCTTTATTAAGAGGACAGAAAAGCTCCCACAGTGCGAGGGAACCCGAGGGGGTTGTCCAGATTTATCTGTTCTTAATCTCACTCTGTTGGGCCCAAGCTGGAGTGCAGTGGAATGATCACGGCTCACCACAGACCCCACCTCCCTCTGCCTCAGCTCCTCAAAGAGCTGGGACTACAAGCGCACACCATCACACCTGGCTAATTTAAACGTTTTTTAAAAGATGAGGTCTCCCTATGTCACCTGGGCTGGTCTTGAACTCCTGGGCTCAAGTAATCCTCCCACCTCGGCCTCCCCAAATGCCAGGATTATAGGTGTGAGCCACCATGCCCAGCCTGTTCCTATTGTTTATTATTTGTATTTGTATTTTTTATAGTGATGGGGGTCTCCTTTCCCAGGCTGGTCTTGAACTTCTGACCTCAAGCTATCCTCCTGCCTCGGCCTCCCAAATTGCTGGGATTTCTGGTATAAGCACTGTGCCCAGCCTTTTTAAAGCACTTTAAAAACTACATTTTGGATGTTTTGGAACTAAGTAGTAATATGCCAGAGTGGCGTATTTTGGGTGGCATATTCTTTTTTTTTTTTTTTTTTTTAGTTGGAGTCTCACTCTGTCGCCCAGACTGGAGTGCAGTGGCCGCTCCCGGCCACCACAGCCTCAACCCGCTGGGCTCCGGCGATCCTTCCGCCTCAGCCTTCCAAGCAGCTGGAACTTACAGGTGCGCACAACCACACCCAGCTAATTTTTGATTTATTGTAGAGATGAGGTCTCGCCAAGTTGCCGAGGCGGGTCTCAAACCCTCGGACTCAGGCAATCCACTCACCTCAGCCTCCCAAAGCGCGGGATGACAGGCTGAGCCACCGAGCCTGGCTGGGTGGCATATCCTGAACTTCTTCACAGTTGAATTCACTGTAGCCAAAAGGCGGAGGCAACTCAAATGTCCATCAACAGATGAATGGGTCCACAAAATGTCGTCCATTCACACACCGGAATATGACTCAGCCCCGAAAAGAAAGGACACTCTGACACAGGCTACAACATGGAAGGACCTCGAGGACAGCATGCTCAGAGAGATGCCAGACCCCCAAGGTCACAGTCTGTGAGCCCCTTGAGACGAAACATCCAGAACAGGTGAATCCACAGAAACAGCGGATTCGTGCGTGCCAGGGTTAGGGGGAGCATAGGAAGTGGGGAACAACTGCTTCATGAGTGTGGGCTTTTATTTGGGGATTTTGGGGGTGATGATTATTTGGAACTAGATAATAGGGATGGTTGCACAGCGCTGTGAATGTATCCAATACCACGGACTTATTTATTTTCTGGTTTTGTATTTGTTCTTTGAAACAAGGATCTTCCTATGTTGCCCAGGCTGGACTTGAACTCTTGGGCTTAGGCAGTCCTTTTGCCTAGGCCTCCAGAATAGGTGGGAGTTGCTGAGATTGCAGGCGTGAGATGGCGCCCAGCTCTGAGTGATTTCTTGGTTTGTTTTTGAGTCAGGGTCTCATTCAGTCTGCCATCCAGCCTGGAGGGCAGTGGCACAATCACGGGTCACCACAGTCTTGGCTTCCTGGGCTCAGGCCGATCTTCTGCCTCAGCACCCTCCCCCCACCCCCAAGCTAGCACTACAGGGCTTGCCACTACACCTGGCTAATTTTTTTGATTTTTGTAGAGATGCGGTCTCACTATGTTGCCCAGATGAGTCTCAAACTCCCGGGCTCAAGCCTTCCGTCTGCCTCGGCCTCCCAAAGTTCTGGAATGAGTGGCGTGAGCCACCACGCCCAACCTGTTTACTTGGGAACGGTTAGTTTGACATGGTGTGAATTTCTCCTCAATAACTCAAACAGAACAATGCATGCAAGTGGCACCAACACACCTGTGTGCCGACAGGGATGACCCGGGGTTGAGGGGTGCACTGCTGGGGTGGGCGGGGGCTGGCAGAGGAGGCCGGGTGTGGCTTGGGTTCCGGGCAAATTTGTTGCTCCAGCAGCAGGAAGGAAGAGCTACGGCCTCTGAGTCCTGCTGCGGGTCTGAGGATAGTGGGGGTGGCGGCTCTGGAAGTCCCCTCCGCGGGCTTCTGGTTTCCCAGCGATGTCGCTGGTTCTGCGGCAAGGATGGGTGAGCAGAGGGACGGGTGTGGCCAAGACTCCCTGCACGCTCTTCCATCCCACAAAGACAGCGGCAGGCTGCAAGTCGCCCCCAGAGGACACTTGCTCCCCGTGCCGGTCCCCGTCACCAGCTAGCCCTGGTGGCCTCCGGGCTCGGTTGACCACGTGTCTCCCCGCTCTCTGAGCGTTTCGTCTTGGCTCTTTCCAATCCAGTGACCTCCTTCAGTGTTGTGTTTTCTAAATCTGTGTAAATGCAGGCCGAGCGTGGTGGCTCACACCTGTAATCCCAACAATCTGGGAGGCCGAGGCTGGAGGATTGCTTGAGTCCAGGGGTTCGAAACCAACCTGGGCAATATAGAGAGACCACCCCACCCACCCACACACACACAATCTAAAAATTAGCTGGGGCTGGGCTCGGTGGCTCAGCCTGTAATCCCGTGCTTTGGGAGGCCGAGGTGAGTGAATTGCTTGAGCCCGCAGGTTCGAGACCCGCCTGGGCAACTTGGCAAGACCTCATCTCTACAATAAATTAAAAAAAAATTAGCTGGGCGTGGTAGCGCACGCCTAGTAGTTCCAGCTACTCAGAAGGCTGAGGCGGAAGGAT
Organism: Carlito syrichta; assembly: GCF_000164805.1. Taxonomy (NCBI): domain Eukaryota; kingdom Metazoa; phylum Chordata; class Mammalia; order Primates; family Tarsiidae; genus Carlito; species Carlito syrichta. The sequence goes on from NW_007251248.1 coordinate 175,443, forward strand.
CGCCAGAGCCCAGCAGGTCGAGGTTGCGGTGGCCGGGAGCGGCCACTGCATTCCAGTCTGGGCGACAGAGTGAGACTCCAACTCAAAATAAATAAATTAAAAAAATAAAAATTAGCTGGGTAGTGTGGTGCACGTGTAGTGCCAGCTATTCAAGAGACTGAAGCGGGAAGATTGGCTGAGCCCAGGAGGTCGAGGCTGTGGTGAGCCCTGATGGTGCCACTGCACTCCAGCCTGGGCAACACAGTGAGACCCTGACTCAAACAAATAAAACAGCTTTGTACCTAAATATAGCGACAAATTGACCATTTAAACCATTCCAAGTGTGTAGTTCAATGGCATCCAGTACATTCACACTGTCATGAAACCATCACCACCATTCATTTCTGAACTTTAAAATTTTTTAGGGACAACTGCCTCAGGTCTCCTCCCCAAAAGATTTTTCTTTTCTTTTTTTGAGTTGGGATCTCACTCTGTTGTCCAGGCTGGAGCGCAGTGGTGCGCGATCACAGTTCATGGCAGCCTCAATCTCCTGGATCCTGGGCTCAGGCGATCCTTCCACCTCACCCTCCCAAGTAGCTACAACTACAGACACATGCTATCCCATCAGGGTACTTTTTAAAATTTATTGTAGAGATGAGGTCATGCTATGTTGCCCAGACTGGTCTTGAACTCCTGGACTCAGAGTGATCCTCTTACCTCAGCCTCCCAAAGTGATGGGCTAATTTTTTGATTTTTGGAGAGATGAGGTACATCCTCTCTACAAAAATCAAAAGCTGCACTAGTCACAGTGACCAAAAGGGGGAGCCATCCAAATGTCCAATGGGTGAATGAATGCATTGTTAGCTGTTTTGTTTATTTATTTTTATTTTTTGAGTCGGAGTCTCACTCTGTCACCCAGACTGGAGTGCAGTGGCCGCTCCCAGCCACCACAGCCTCGACCTGCTGGGCTCCGGCGATCCTTCCGCCTCAGCCTTCCAAGTAGCTGGAACTACAGGCGCGCGCTACCACGCCCAGCTGATTTTTTATTTATTGTAGAGATGAGGTCTCGCCAAGTTGCCCGGGCGGGTCTCGAACCCGCAGGCTCAGGCAATCCACTCACCTCAGCCTCCCAAAGGCACGGGATTACAGGCTGAGCCACTGAGTCCGGCTTGCCGTTTTTCTTAAGATCGATTTAGCTTCTAATAATGCTCTTGTTTACAGACTTGCAGGGTATGGCGTGGGGTGCCCTGGTCCATTTTTTTTTTTTTTAGCTCAATCATTTTTACATCAGATTTCACAGAGTACCTATATCATGTCATGGAAACACAAGCACCGATGTCAGAAGTGAGCCCATCAGTTCAGAGATAAATTACCTGATTTTTCTTTTAAAAAAACTTTTTAAAAAGTAGAAATGAGCTCTTGCTATGTTATTCAGGCTGGACTTGAACTCGGGTCTCTTTCCTAATGTTCATTATAACGTCTTTCTTTTTTTAGTCAGTCTTACTCTGTTGCCCAGGCTGGAGAGCAGTGGCATGATCATGGCCAGTACAGCCTTGACCTCCTGGGCTCAAGCAATACTTCCACCTCAGCCTCCTGAGTAGCTGGGACCACGGGTGTGCACCACCATGCTTGGATAATTTTTTAATTTATTATAGAGACGAGGTCTCTCTATTACACAGGCTGGTCTCGAACTCCTGGGCTCAGGCAATCCTCCCACCTCAGCCTCCCAAAGTGCTGGGATTACAGGTGTGAGCCACGGTGCCTGGCCCACTATTATTTATTTTGACTCATGAAGATTTGGGGGGGGGGGTTGTTTTGGGAGGGAATGAGGGTGAACACATGGGAGAAGGCCAGGTACATGGAGTTGGAATACCCATAATCCTTGTTTCACGAGACACTGTTAATTATTGGTTTATGCAAATTCCTTTTTTCATGCATTTTTTTATTAAGGTGAAATGCACACCACATAAAATTAATCATTTTAAAGTGGACAATTCAGTGACATTTAGTACATGTGCGATGTTGTGGAACCACAACTTTAGCTATAAAACTTTTCCATCATTCCAAAACACAACTCCCCTCTCCTGAGCCCTGGCAACTATAAATATGTACTTTATTTTTATAGGTTTACCTCTCCTGGATATTTCATACAGATGGAATCATAACATTGACACCCTGTTGTGTCTGGCTTCTCTCACTGAGCATGATGTCTTCAAGGCCCATCCTCACTGTAGTCAATGTCAGAGCCTCCCTCCTTTGGCCGAATCATATTCCAGTGTTTGGATAAACCACAATTCATTCATTCATTCACGCATTCACCTGTTGGACATTTGGGGTGGCTCCCCCTTTTGGTCACTGTGACTAGTGCTGCTATGAACATTCATGGGCACCTGTTGAGTACTCGCTTTCAGCTATTTTGGGTACATACCCACAAGCGGAATTGCTGGATCCTATGGTAATGCTATGTTTAAGTTTTTGAGGAATCTATGTTCCATGGAAATCAGCCATTTTATATGTCCACCAGCAATGAATATGAGTTATTCTCGTTTTTCCACGTCCTCACCCACACTTATTTTTTATTATTATTATTTTTTTTTTTTTTTGAATTGGAGTTTCACTCCGTCGCCCAGACTGATGGCCACTGCAGCCTCGACCTGCCAGGCTCCGGCGATCCTTCCGCCTCAGCCTTCCAAGTAGCCAGAATTACAGGCGTGCACTACCACGCCCCGCTGATTTTTGATTTATTGTAGAGATGAGGTCTCGCCAAGTTGCCCGGGCGGGTCTCGAACCCGCGGGCTCAGGCAATCCACTCACCTCAGCCTCCCAAGGTGCGGGATTACAGGCTGAGCCACCGAGCCCGGCTTCACCAACACTTTTTAAGCTCTACCCACCCTTGTGGACGTGAAGTGAGATTTCATTGATATCTCATTGTGATTTTGATGTGCATTTCCTTAATGATGATGTTGAAGATCTTTTCATGTGCTTGTTAGCTGTTTGGACGTCTTTTTTTTTTCTTCCTTTTTTGGAGAAATGTCTGTTCAAGTTCTTTGCCCATTTTTCTTTTCCAGGAGGCTAAACTGGGTTTTAATTCAAGAGGTTACAGCTTATTTATTGAACCCTAACCACACACATTCAAACACACCTGAATTTTGCTCATTTTTTTAAACTGGGATTTTGTTGTAAGCAATTTTGTTGTTTGTTATAGAGAGAAGTCTTGCAATGTTGCCCAGGCTGGTCTCAGACACCTGGGCTCAAGTTATCCGCCTGCCTTGTCCTCTCAAAACGCTAAGATTACAGATGTGAGTCACCACACCCAGCCAAGCATTATTTATATATTCTAGATACCAGATTCTCTTCAGATATATGGTGTGCAAGTTATTTTCTCTTACTCTGTAGGTTGTCTTTTTACATATCCTTTAGCAATTGGATGCATTAATAGTGTAATGAGTATGTCACTACAGCTCACTTCAAAAGTCAGAACCGAGCCTGAAATCCCAGCACTTTGGGAGGCAGAGGCAAGAGGATCGCTTGAGCGAGACCAATCTGGACAACAGTGTCTCTACAAGAACAAACAAGAAAACTTAGCTGGCCATGGTGGCACAAGCCTGTAGTCCCAGCTACTCTGGAGGCGCAGGAGGACCACTTGCGCCCAGGAGTTGGAGGCTACCATGAGCCATGATCCTGCCATTGCACTCCAGCCTGAGTGACACACTGTGACCCTGGCTCAAAACAAAAACAAAAAAATCCCCAAACAAGAAAACCACAGCAGGGACAGTGATTTATATCCACCCGAACCCCACCCCCCTGCCTTCCCAGATCCAAGGTAACTTCTCTCTGCTTTGAATTTTGCATTTAATTTTGTTTATTATAGTTCTGCTACCTAGAGATTCATGCCTACATAACATATTGTTAGAGGTGCTTTTGGACTGTATAAAAGGTTGACAATTGCATACAATGCTGAGTGGTTTCCCGAGGTGGTTGTACCGATTATACTTTCTGAAATAATTTATGTGAGATCACTGCCCGCCTGGCCCATCTCCAACACTTGCTATGGTGCAATTTCTTTATTTCTGGAGCTTTCTTTCTTTCTTTTTTGAATTGGAGTCTCACTCTGTCGCCCAGACTGGAGTGCAGTGGCCGCTCCCGACCACGGCAGCCTCGACCTCGTCGATTACTTCCGCCTCAGCCTTCCAAGTAGCCGGAATTACAGGCAGGCGCTACCACGCCCGGCTGATTTTTTGATTTATTGTAGAGATGAGGTCTCGCTGGCCAGGCAGGTCTCGAACCCGCGGGCTCAGGCAATCCACTCACCTCAGCCTCCCAAAGCACGGGATTACAGGCTGAGCCACCGAGCCCAGCTTCTGGAGCTCTTGAAGAGGTGGCAACCTCCCCCAGCTGGACCCTTGGGAAACCTGTGGGATTTTACCCCTCCCTCTCCACTGTTCCCCAGGGAGTCTCCAGGGGCCATGAAGGTAGGATCTGGCCAGCTTTGAGCAGAGGCTGCGTGGACAGGCACGCCCCCACCTCCCAGCTTGGTCCATGGGGCCTTGGATAGAGGACTTGACCTTTCTGAAGTCAGTACCTTCTGGTCTGTCAGGGGGTCTATGAGACGCTGACCCAGGGGAGGAGGGAGGTGGCCTGAGGGGCTGGCTGAGGCCTCGGGCTTGTCTGAAGGTGGTGGGGGATCAGCCCCCGTGCTCTGTAGCCATCCGGGGCCCCTGAGGTGGGCACTCATCCTTGGGTGGCAGTGAGCACCCCGTCAGTGGGGTATGTAAGTAGCAGTCTGGCTTCCTCGGGGGTCTCGGGGACGGAGAAGGAGCTCTGACAGGGACCCAGTTCTCAGCCAGCGAGTTCGGCTCCGTTCAAGTTTTATTGGACCCCTGCCACCTGGGGCTCCCACGCCCCCCAGGCTGCAGGCCGGCTCAGTCCAGTTGCGCAGAGGGAAACGGGGGTGGGCGAGATGAGGGGCGGAAGACAGATCATCAGCCCACCCCGGGTTGGGGCCCTCCCTGTCTCCGCGGCAGTGGCCCCGGCGCCACCTGTCCGGCCACCCCTGGCGGACAGTCCCTGGCTGGCTATGTGGCCGGCGTGTGCCCATTGGCCAGCCGCCCCGCTGCCCGGCTCCGAGGGCCGTCGGTGGGGGCTGCCCCGTTCCTCAGCTGCCGAGGTGCCTGGGCTGCCTCCTCTTCCTCGCTGGAGTCTGCCTCTTCCACGTCACTGCGGACGTCCTTCTCCATCTGGGGAACGGGGAGCGGGTGGGCGCTCAGAGCCGGGAAGAGCAAGACAGAGGAGAGGGTGGCTGAGGAGGGAAGGCGGAGGGAGGGAAGGGGAGGGAAGGGGGGGAGGGAGGAGGGAATGGCAAGGCGCGGGCCACGGCTGGGCCCCCCGGACGCCCGCGCGAGCCCCCTGCCCGGCGCACCTGGCCCTTCTTCATGAAGCTGTAGAGCATGCGCAGGATGAGGCCCGACCAGAACACGTGCAGCCCCTGCAGCAGCGCCAGGAGCCCGTTGAAGAAGTAGTAGCCGAAGAAGGGGCCCGAGTGGAGGATGGACTCGTAGTAGGTGGTGTACAGGATCCTGCGGCGGGAGGGCGGGGTCACCAGCCGCACGGCCTTCCCTGCTCCGGAACCTTCTGTGGCTCCCCAGTGCCCCGTCTTCAGCGGGCATTCACGCTCCACCTCCCCGCTCCACACAC
>NW_007251249.1:0-852 GCF_000164805.1 Carlito syrichta
GGATGGGATTAACAGTAGCAAATATCTGTCTGGGAATGGGGAAACACCCCATATCAACAGGGTGCCTGAATGAAACGCAATTGTATACCTAACCCTTAACTGTACCCCACAACTTCACAATAAAAAAAAAGTGGGCAAAAGATATGAATAGACACTTCTCAACAGAAGACATTCAAACAACCAACAGATACATGAAAAAATGCTCGGCCTTACTAATCACCAAAGATATCTTTTGGGTTTTCAGGGTATACAATCATGTCATCTGCAAAGAGAGATAACTTGACTTCCTCTTTTCCTATTTGGATACCCCTAATTGCTTTCTCCTCTCTGATTGCTCTAGCTAGGACTTCCACAACTATGTTGAACAGGAGTGGTGAGAGTGGGCATCCTTGTCTTGTTTCAGTTTTCAGGGGAAATTGTTCTAATTTCTGCCTGTTTAGCAGTATGCTGGCTGTGGGTTTCTCATAGATGTCTCATTATTTTGAGATATGTTCCAACTATGCCTAGATATTCCAGGGCTTTTATCAAAAAAGGGTGCTGGATTTTATCAAAAGCTTTTTCTGCATCTAGTGATATAATGATGTGGCTTTTGTTTTAATATCTGTTGATGTATTTAATTACATTGATGGTCTTACAAATGTCGAACCAGCCCTGCATCCCGGGGATGAAGTCTACTTGGTCGTGGTGGATGATTATTTTTATTTTATTTTTATTATAAAGATGTGAGGTGCAATTCAGGGTTAGATATACAAACGTTGATTATGCAGGAACCCTTGTTGATGAGGTATGCCCCTCCCTCCCCTAGCAGTTTCTCTCAACTGCCAATCCCACCCCCCTCCCCTGACAGTTTCC
>NW_007251249.1:1638-2114 GCF_000164805.1 Carlito syrichta
CAATTTCTTCTTGTTTCAACCTAGGGAAGTTGTGTGATGTCAGAAAGTTCTCCATTTCCTTTAGGTTTTCAAGTTTGTTTCCATACAAGTGTACATAGAAGTCTCTAATAAACTTTTGTATTTCTTCAGGGTCAGAAAAAGACTTCATCTTTTGTGTTTCTGACTGTGTTTATTTGGGTTTTTTATCTCTTTTTCTTGGTCAGTCTAGCTAGGGGACCACCGATCTTGTTTATCCTTTCAAAGAAACACCTTTTTGTTTTATCGTTTTTTTGTATTATCTTTTTGTCTTCTATGTCCCAGATTTGGGCTTTTATTTTGGAGATCTGGATTCTTCTGCTGAAGGTAGCGTTTTGGTAGTCTTACTTTTCCAACTTCCTTAGGTAACTTGTTAGGCTGTTAATTTGTGATCCTTCCATTGTCTTTTCTTTTTTTTTTTTTGAGTTGGAGTCTCACTCTGTCGCCCAGACTGGAGTGCA
>NW_007251249.1:2134-27388 GCF_000164805.1 Carlito syrichta
CCACTGCAGCCTTGACCTGCTGGGTTCCGGTGATCCTTCCGCCTCAACCTTCCGAGTAGCCGGAATTACAGGTGTGCTACCACGCCCGGCTAATTTTTTGATTTTATTGTAGAGATGAGATCTCTCCTGCCCAGGCGGGTCTTGAACCCGTGGACTCAGGCAATCCACTCACCTCACCCTCCCAAAGGCATGGGATTACAGGCTGAGCCACTGAGCCCAGATCTTTCATTTTCTTCATGTGCGTTTGTAGAGATATGAATTTTCCTCTCACTACAGTTTTCATGGTATCCCAGAGATTTTGGTAAGTTGTTTCTTCATTTTCATTTGTTTCCAGGTACCTTTTAATCTCTGTTTTGGTTTCCATGGTGACCCAGGAGTTACTTAGCATCATGCTGTCTAGTGTTCATGTTTTTGTGGGTTTTGGGGGAACTTCGTTCGTGTGATATTTATTTTTTTCCACTGCGGTGTTAGAAGATGTATGGCAAAATTTCAATTTTATGAAATTTGTTTATGCTTGATTTATGGCCAAGTATGTGGTCTATCTTAGAGTATGTTCTATGTGGTGATGAGTAGAATGTACATTCTATAGTCATTGAGTGGAGTGTTCTGTAGGTATTAAGTCCATTTGGTTAAGAGTCATATTGAGGTTTCAGGTCATTTTTGTCCTGATGATCTTTCTAGGATTGTGAATGGGGTATTAAAATCCCCAGCTATGATAGTGTTAGAGTTTAAGTTTGCCTAGAAGCTGGTTTATGAAAGTTGGTACTCCTATATTGGGTACATATAATTTTGCCTCCCATTCTCTTATTTTGAGTCTGTGAATGTCCTTCCTGGTGAGATGTATCTCTTGGAAAAAATATATTGTTGCCTCATGATATTTTACCCATTTTGCCATTCTATGTGTTTTCAGTGATGCATTTAATCCATTCACATTTGGGCTAATTATTGAAAGGTGAGTTTATCCCTGTCATGAGGTTCTTATACAGTTGTGGTTGTTCCTGTTCATTGTCTTTCTTTTGATTTTGGGTTGATTCATGTGTGTTTCAATCTTTTTCTTGCACTCTTGTGAAGAACATCATTGGTCTTTTTTCCTTTTCTTCTTTGTTTGATACTTTCTTAAGTGTTTTTTGTAGGGGTGGTCTAGAGGCAGCATAAGATCTTAGGGATTGAATGTCTGGGAAAGATTTTACTTCTCCCTTGCTGACGAGGCTCAGCTTAGCTGGGTAGTTTATTTGTGGCTGAAATTGTCTATCTTTGAGAACGTTGAAGAGTTGGCTCCATGCTCTCCTAGTGTGAGTGTTTTGTAGATAAATCTTCTGCTATTCTTACTGGTCTTCCCCAGTAGGTAATCTAACCTTTTTCTCTTGTTCCCTTTAGGATTTTTTCTTTTATACCCACTTTGTTTAAGCAAATTATTATGTGTCTGGGAGTTGGTCTTCTCATTTGTTGTCTCGCAGGCATTTTCTGGATCTCTTGTGTTTGAATTTTTACATCACTGATGAGATGAGGGAAGCTTTTTTGAATGATTTCATGAAATTTTTGTTCCAGGGTGGTCTCTGTCTCTCTTTCTGCCTCAGGAAGTCCAATTACTCTTAGGTTTGGCCTCTTGAAATAATTACTCATCTCTTGAAGGTTTTGTTCTGTCTTTTAAAGCTTGTTTTCTATGTTTTGAACATCTGGGTTAGTTCTATATTTTGGTCCTCAAGTTCTGAGATTCTTTGTTCTGCTTGGCTAATTCTACTTTCCATATTTATTTGTTTGTTATTCATTTCAATCGCAGTATTCTTTAGTGCTGTCATCTCAGTTATCAATTCCTTATTTTCCTCTTGTCTCTCCTCAATTATTTTAATTCTCTTTATTAATGTCTTGATGTCTGGATTTGTAGTATGTGACCAGTCATACTGGGGGCTCTTCATTGTTTGCATTCTGACATCTGTTTTCTCAGTGTCTGACCTCCCAGGAGTCTGTGTGAGATCAATATTCTTTTTTTGGTGTTTCTTCATTTGTGCAGAATTTGCTCCCCACTTTTTTCTTCCTCTACTTTAATTCTGTTTTTCAGGGATGGCGGGGTGGCTTTTACTTCTGTTTGTTCAATCTCCTATTCTTCCTTATGTGAATCCTCTATCTTTGTTAAATTCTGATGCTGGATTTTGGGTTGGGGGCTATACTTTTTTTGTATTTTGAGATTTAATTGAGGGGGTAGCTGTGATTTAAAATCTATCTACAGATCCCAGTATCCACTGCAGAAGTATGGGTACTCTGGAGCCCCCTTCCGACAGCCTTGTGATCTGTCCATGCAGCAGAGGCATAAGTTTGCTCCCTTAGGTCCCAATTTGGAGGTTGGGCAGAATTGTGCAGAGGTGGACCCGTGTGGGCAATGCTGTCTCTGCATGGTCCACCTATGTGGAAACACTGGAACACCTATGCACTGCAGGTGAGAAAGTACAATGGTGCAACCACTGTGGAAAACAGTACAGAGTGTCCCAGAAAGGGGGAAAAATCCACAGCCAATGTAAATCACTTCCACACAAATCACCCATGTTGCTCCCCCACACTGCAGTGAGGCTGACACTCACCCACTGCTCACCTGGGAAACCCAGACTCGGGGTGTTTCAAAATCAGAAGCACAGCAGGTCCCTCACTCTCACTGGCAAGGATCTTAAACGCCCACCTCAGAGGTAGCTCATTCACACCAGGTGCTACCATTTTGACAGTGAGCCTAAAGCATTTGTTAAGTCAATAAAAACACATACCATTTTTTTCTTTACTTTTCAGTGATTAATCTTAGTTTCCATTCTGATTGATTCCTTTTTACTTTCAACACCTGGAATTTAAAAATTATTACTGCTATGGCTGGGCTCAGTGGCTCAGCCTGTAATCCCAGTGCTTTGGGAGGCTGAGGTGAGTGGATTGCTTGAGCCCACAGATTATTCAAGACCCATCCAAGAAACTTGGTGAGACCTCATCTCTACAATAAATCCAAAAAATATTAGGCAGATGTGGGAGCATATGCCTGCAGTCCCAGCTACTTGGAAGGTTGAGGTGGAAGGATCACCAGAGCCCAGCAGGTCAAGGCTGCAGTGACCAGGAGCGTGCCACTGCACTCCAGTCTGGGTGACAGAGTGAGACTCTAACTCAATAAAAGTTATTACTGCTAAATATAACCAGATAGGGTATTTTAGGGTATTTTAGAGGAAGGGGAATCTTTTGAGATGATTCAGTGGACTATCTCCATATTACAGATGAGATGAGGTTTTCTGTTTCAGTTTCTAAAGCCCTTGGGTAATTGCTGTTTCCCTCTAAAGAGGATTGTTTGTGTTGGTTTGGCAGATTTAAAAATAATATATATATTTTTTCTATTGTTTTAATTCTTGTGTTTTAGAACATCTTTTTATTAGGGTTACCCTAAGTTAGACACTATAAAAACAATAACAATAAACTTGTTAATTCAGCTGAATCATAATATCTTACATAAAAAAGCATCTCAGCAGTTTTAGAAGACATGAAAAATGAATACTATAATCTTCAAAACAGATTGTTGAAGAGTCTACGGATTACCACTCAGTGCAAGACTTTTTTTTCTTGGTATTATTCCTGTATTTAAGAGAGCAATAGAATGTAATTTTTGAACTTCAATCTTGTTTTTAAAATTATTGAGGGTGAGCCTTTCACCCTCAATATGTTGATTGCAAGAACATCAATCTCTGTAAAGTGACTTATTTTTCTGATTCTTAGTGTCTTCATCAGTGAGAGAAAACAGGAGAAATCAATGACATATAAGATCTCAAGAGCTTTAATGTATTTTAATTTACTCATCTAAAATGCTTCTTTTGTTTGATATAATCCACACTCCTTACTCCTATTGTGCTTCTTAAGTGCCCAAATGCCTGCACTCCTCAGTGTCACCCCTTGCTGTGATGCTCTCTTTCCTACTGTGCCTTTGAATCACACTCTTTCAGCCAGAAAGCCATCTACACAGTTGAATAAGAACTCATATACTTTGGTTGAACCAGAAGGTCAAGTCACATGACGTCTCTTCACTTGTCTGGAAATTGCTCAGACTAAAGATTTCTCAGAATTTCTTTCACTTCATTTATTCCAGATCCTTCAAATTCCACTTTGTTCCCATGCTCAGAATTTCAGCCGTTGATCTTCTAAAAGGAAAAATATGTTGTGATGTTCAACTCCCCTCCCTTATCCTTCACTTACCTTCCACTGAAATATTTTCCACATCCTTCCCTCTTCTAGGATTTCTAATTTTTTTCTTTTGAAGTACAGTGGTTCCCTTAACCACAATTTCTTATTCTTTTTTGCTTGAAATATAAAGTAATCACTGTAGGCAAACTCTGTAGGTACCACCATTTCATAATCTCAGATGAATGCTCAAATCCTAATTACAATACTCTGTTTTCCATTAAAAAAAGTTTTAGGAATTCTGAGATTTAGTTTTCTAGGAAGAAAACAAAGAAACCCCAAATCAGGGTATTTTAGAGGAAGGGGAATCCTTTGAGATGATTCAACGGACTATCTCCATGTTACAGATGAGAAAAAGTCCAGAACTGCGGGACTCAAGGTCATGTTACATGTCATGGCAACCATAACCTGAAACAGAGAAAGCTTTCTCTAAGATAACAGTCATCCTTACCTCAGTTTCTTCAAATGCCAAGTGAAGAACTATAAAGTGCAAAGTGTACCACTACTGTAAAGTGAAGTACCCAACTCATAAGAGCTTTGTGAAAAGTAACTTAGTTAATATGTGTAAATACTTAGATCAGTGTCTGAAAAAGTGAATGTTCCTCAAATTCTTAATAGTAAGCACACAAATTCTATAGTGGAGGAAAACAATGTCTTATATTCTCCTTGTGTGAATTTTGTCAAAACCATTGTATTTCTTTATTCTGTGAATTATTAGAAACTTGAAATAGGATTTGACCCAAGATAGCTATGATATTGATAAATAAATTCCACAACATAAAACATAATGACTTGAAAATAAAAATGAAAGTGCCCCAGATTTAAAATGTATATTATAAGGCAGATGGTTTTTACCAAAGTCATAGGGAATTTATTCATAATATGTGTTTTTTGCCATATTTATCAACTTTCAGTTTTATAAATTTTATCCAAAACAATATACCAAGTTTTTAAAATAACAACTTCCTTTATTTTCATTCCTCAATATTTTTCTCTTCTTTTTCATCCTGATTATTCTTAGTTGAAAAACAGATGTAGAGCCTTCTAGAGTAATAAAATGGCCAGGGTGACTTCTAGAGTTATAAAATGACCCCAACTCCCATGGGGGGGCACACTTCATCAACAAGAGTACCTTAATAATGAACAGTTGCATATATGACCCTGAATTGTACCTCACAACTTTAAAATTAAAAATTAAAAAAATAAAAAATAAATAAAATGACATCAGCCAACCCCACAGGGATCTCTGTAGATTAAAAAAAGGAGGAATCTGTCTTTTCTACAACTCAAAAAGGTTATTTGTTCATCAGACATATCCCTCTGATATTTTCATCCTTAAGAGGGAGTAGACAGAGAATGAGAAATTTGCAAAGAAGAAAAGCTTAAAATTAAAACACTTTCAACACTAGCTAGTCAATACACTTACAACAGTTCATGGGAAATAAATAGTAGGAGCAGAGAGAGAGAGGAAAACAACCAAGTAATTCGCAAAATGGCTGCAAATGGAATATTAAGAATTTGAGGAACATTCACTGTGTCAGACACTGATCTAAGTATTGGAATTCTCTTTCAAATGTCAAAGTTGTGAGAATATCTTTAAAAGTATGTCTAGTTTTCATATGCATGACAATTGATATGGATACCCTTAAGTACATCAGATTTATTTGGGGGTAAGTTTGGGTCTCATTGAAGTACTGCACTGTACATGTAGGTTTTAAACCCTGTTGCTGATGTAGCTTGGTCATTTCTTCTGAATTTAAAAAAATGGAGGAAGCATTAAGAATGTTATTCCTACTTTACTAAGAGGAGGTGTATCAGAAGGAGTAGGACAGTGTTTGAGAAAGAAAATGAAAAAGTATAGACAGACTGGATCAGGAGACTTCCTGCTAATAAGGAAGAGCTTCTGGAGTTGGATGTTGTGGTCAAAGCCTTGGACCTAGACTTCTCGCAACATGACCTCCTTCAGTCTCATAACAACCCTATAAGGTGGGTACCATGATCCCCGTTTCCAGATGAGGACACTGAAGGTCAGAGAACTTAGGCAAGTCATCCGAGGTCGTTCAGCTAGTCAATGATGCCCAATGAAATGGGTAAGGCACAATGAAAAAGAAATAAGTAATGCAGGGTTGACTGTGGATCATGGGGGAAAATGTCCTTGACTCATGGTCAAGTTTGTTAGGGGCAAGGAGAGGGTGGGGGAAGGTAGCTAAGGACCCAGGAGAGACACTGGCATCTGCAATGGCACAAAGGAGTGACTGCTTTTCTACTACTGTCCCCATAGAGGGCATGCAATGTCCTCAAAATCATGAAGGAAGTAGAAGTGGAGAGAATATAACGAGATGTAGCATTTCTTCTGATGCGTAATAGACTACTCTGCTTTTAATGAAGATGACCATAGGCTGATTTTCTGGAGTCGATAGATGAGGAAGAAGGAATCCTCACAGTTCTTGTGATCTTTGCATTCTCAATGAATCCCTCTTTGCTGCTAGGATGTGAAGTTGGCATTGATCTTGCACAAGATTAGCTAAGCCATGGCAAAGAAGACACATTATTTATGTAGATCAGATGTCCACCATCTTGCCAGAGAGGCAACAGTCTGGCAGTGCTCAATGAAAAATATTAGGAAATATCTCTCCATCCCCCAGATGGAAAGTTTTGTAGGAAAGAGAAAGACAGGGAATACATATAGACACATGTCTATATATGCACATGAACATGCATACATCGACACAAACACACACACACACACACACACACATTTCAGCAAAATATTTGAGCAGGAACCAGGAAATGCCATTTTTATTTTGGTCCTTATCTTAGACTTGGTTCTCTGAGAGGTACTCTGTGGGATGGAGGTTAGTGTGCAAGAAGTTTATTCTGGTGTGCCCTTGGGATCAATATTTGAGGGTTGGGCAGTAAAGTATAGGGAGAAATCAAGACACAAAACTGACTTATGACCGCCTGATGGTCTCAGCCAACCTCACAGGGAGATCTGGAGTTAAAAAGGTTCCCAAATGTTTCCCACATTAGGCCAAAAGCCTGAGCCTCTATACTCTCTGCAACTGAGGCAAACTATCTTCCAATGGCTCTCCCAGCAGCAGAAAAAAAGATTTCTCTCTTTAAAGAGAAAACTGAATCCACCATGGATCTGGTCCTAACTGTACATACTTGGGTAGGTCACTCTGTCTCTCTGGGTTTCAATTTCCTCCCTGATAAAAGGACTAATTGGATTAGATAATCTTTAGGATTTCTTTTAGCTCTGAAATTCAAAATTTTAAAAATCAAATTACATTTTTATATAGCCTGATTTATACTGTATCTTTAACAAATGTAGAAAATAATCATACACACACACACACACATAATTAACATGACATATTCATGCGTACATATAGCTGGACAATCTTGTTCCTTTTTTCACATCAGAAGTTTGGCCAGAAAGCACAAACAAGAAGAAAAAATGGGAATGATTAGATAATAACTCAATTCTTGGGCATCTTTGATGAGTTATGAGGGTGGCCATATGATGTGTGTCTCTCTGGAAAATAGAATATAGAAAGAAGTTTGTCTTAGCTCTTTAGATATTCCAAACTCTCTACCTTACAGCGATGAGTTTTCTCTCTCAAATTATGGTGATCAGGTCCAATTGCAGGAACATTAAGGCAAAAAGTCCCGTTCTCTTTCTTCCTTTACCAGTTAGCCCACAAGATCTTCCACCTCCTCCCCAGCTATATTTTTCAAGGCTCATGTGGGCATTTGCAGTGTTAAAACCAGATGGCAGGTTCCTTGACTCTGCTTGTTCTACTTTAAAAGCCTCTTTATAAAAAGCTCCCCAAAATAGTATGTTGCAGGTGGGGTCAGCATGAAAAAAAAACAACAGAATCAGGTCATCTGAGAATGTGAGACACTCAAATACTAAGTAGATATGAAGACAACATAAAGGCAAAACTCAGCGTGAGGATTTGAAAGAGTATATTTCTGGGTAAAATAAACAGCACAGTGAAATGCATCCAGGGAGAAACCTCTGGTTTTCACTTGGCTTGTTGAAATCATCACCTATTTCCAGGTAGGGACTGATTAGTAGGGAAAAGTTTTAATGTCTAGTAGAGATTAACATCTGCTAAAGATTTTGGGACCACATCTTTTTCTCACAGTGAGAGTGTCAGGATAGATCAATTTGGCTATGGGTTTTGGGTTGCTAAGAGAAAATGTTTAGGGCAGCATGAATAATGGAGGAAATCAGATATATTACAGGATTCTGAGGTAAAGAAAGATAGAGCGGTCAACTGGTTTTCAAATGCCAGCCTGCAGGCTGGGAACAAGCTGACTGCTTCAGAATTGCTTGGGGGAGGTCGTTAAATATAAAGATTTCTAAAATTCATCCTCAGGAATTTTGACATAATAACAAATTCTCCTGCTTGATTCTGTTACCCAGTTAGGTCTAGGATCTACAAGAATAGTTAGAATGTAAGACTTAGAAAACTGGGATTCATCCACTATTCAAATATATGGTATTAAGCATCTTCTACAGAAAAGTCACTCACTTAAATTCTGTGAAATTTATAAATATGTATAAGAAATAGGCTGTCTCAGGTCTTTTTCTCAGCAAACTACATAGGAAGGAAGGTAGGTGACAGACAAACAGAGATGTTCTCAGACATCAGCTTACATTTCAGTGTGATTGAGAGAAAAGAATGCAACTCTGATGCTTGGGGAAAATAAGCAGATGTCTTAAACCAAGTAAGGAAAAATGAGGGAGATGACTTGGCAGATTTCCCAGGAGCAGTTCCTTGTTCAGATGCCCAAAGGTCAGAGAAGATAACCTTAAAGACTTATAATCAACCTTATAAGTCTGTAGAAAAATTCAGTGATTGCATGTATGTAGTACTTAGTACAGTGTACGATAAATGTCACTAAATGATAGATGTTGATAACTGTAGGAGATGTAAGACACTCTTTACAGGTATCTTTTTCAAAGATACTTCTTTCTCCCTATCATAGTGCCTATTATTCCATATGACAAATTCCTTTTGGGGGTTTTGAAGTCTTTTTAAATGTCAAGTCTTTTATTAAAGAAGTTATTTTGGCTGGGCATGGTGACTCACACCTATAATTCTAGCACTTTGGGAGGCCGAGGTGAGAGGATTGCCTGAGCCCAGGGGTTCAAGAATAGCCTGGGCAACTTGATGAGACCTCATATCTACAATAAATTAAAAGATTAGCTGGACATGGTGATGCATGCCTGTGGTTTCAGATACTTGGAAGGCTGAAGTGGAAGGATTTCCTGAGCCCAGCTGGTTGAGGTTGCCATGGCCAGGAGTGTGCTACTGCCCTCCAATCTGGGTGACAGAATGAGATTCCCACTCAAAAAAATTTTAAAAAGCTATTTTGAAAGGCTCATACTTTTTAAATTAGTTTGTTTCTTTTTTGAACTTTTAAATTTTTTTATTTTGAAATTGTGAGGTACAATTCAGGGTTGGATACACAAATATTCATCATGCAGGTACCCTTGTTAGTGAGGTGTGCCTCTTCATCCCCAAGTAAATTTTGACTACTGTCACTCCCACTCCCACCCCCGCCCCCTGCAGTTTCCCACTACTGTCAATCCTGGCAACCAATTACTGAGAAAACCCCAAAATGCCCAGGCCATAAGAGATAAGCGTGACAAATGGAACCTCATCAAACTGACAAGTTTCTGTAAAGCCAAAGAAGTCATCAAGAGAGCAGGGAGACAGTCAACAGACTGGGAAAAAATATTTGCGAACTCCTTGTCTGACAATGGCCTAACTTCAACGATCTACAAGGAACTCAAAAGTCTTGAAAAGAAAAAAGCAAACAGCCCCATTACAAAGTGGGCAAAAGATATGAATAGACACTTCTCAAAAGAAGACATATGAGCAGCCAACAGATACATGAAAAAATGTTCAGTCTCAGTAGTCATCAAGGAGATGCAAATTAAAACTACACTGAGATAAACTAACTCTAATCAGAATGGCCATTATCAATAACTCAAAAAATAACAGATGCTGGAGAGGATGTGGTGAAAAGGGAACACTTCTACACTGTTTGTTGGGGTGTAAACTAAAACGCTGTGGAAATCAGTATGGCAATTTCTAAAAGTTCTAAAGATTGACCTTCCATATGACCCCACAGTGCCCTTACTGTGAATATACCCAGAAGAACTAAAATCACTCTATAGAAAGGTTCATATTTTAGTAGTTAATTTAGAAAAATAAGGGACAGTAGACAGGTGAGAGGGCAGAAGGAGGTGAGGTGGTGTCAGAGATCTTCATATATCCAACACCATTACTGTAGAGTCACCTTTCTGAAAGTGAGGCAGCAATCCAAGGCAGACTGTATGGGCCATGTGATCATTCCAATCCCAGGTCCCTTCTACCTACTGGGTTTTTCTTCCTATCAGTGGCTAGAAGTTGGGGAAAGAGACTATGGAGAAGGTACATCTGCTTCTTAATCACTTAAATCTTTGCAAAACTCATATGCTTACATTCCATTGGTGAGAACCAGTCACTTGGCCCATGTTGACATAAGTGGGTGGGGAGGCCAGGAAATGTAGCCTCTGATTGATTGTCTGAGTCCTGAGGACTTCTGAGAATGTCACAATATCTTCCTGAAGTGGAGTAAGAAACAGAGAACCACAGTCTTGACCAAAAAGAGAAAGACTAAAGTTAAGAACAAGTCAATGTATAGAACACCCCCCTGCAAAAAACATACTTTTTCAAGAAGAAGAAAGGTGTTAAGCTGGGGTACAATTCTGAGAGAAGGGAGAGCATTTCCAGATGAAAAGTTGCCTGCAGAGCTGTAACAGACATGGCTATTTGACCAGAAAAGGATTTATGCTCTTTCTGGCCAGCCTGAGATTACATTTCTAACCTCCCTGCCCTTTATATATGGATGGGTCATGTGATTGGTTCTCACCAGTGAAAATAGAACAGAAGAGTTTTGTAAAGGGCCAAGTGGTTAAGAAGCAAATGTATTTTATCCATAGTCACTTTCCCTAACTTCCGACTGCTGCAAGGATGAAGAGGAACAGGGGATACAAGGTGGAAGGGACCTGAGTCTCTGAATGTTCACATGGAAGGGCATCCCACCTGCCTTGTACTGTGATGTGAATGGGAAATAAACCCTATTGTTTTAAGTCTTTGAGACTCCAGATTTTATCTGTTTAAGGAGCTATCTTTGCTCAGCACATATAAAATGCTTGTGGGGAGAAGCAGAAAATTAAGAATCACAGTGATGACTCCTTTTAACTCTTCACCCTATAGATGAAAAACCCAAAGTTGATAAATACAGACACTCCACATATCCCTTTGGCCATCATCAAGGCGAGGTAAAGAAAAACTTCCCTCCCCTTCCCACTTCTACACCTCAGCTTCAGAATCCAGACTTTTAGGGGGGTTATTTACCTCCTTCAAGTTCTCTAACTGCCATCTTTTAAATCATATTTTATTCTAGGTAAAAATGTTGGACTATAGGAAGGACAATAAGTGTTTGTTCTAACTTTTTGGGGTGACAACAAGTAAAAAAAAACAGACTCAGATAAACATGCTGTACAGAAGAGAGGGTACCTAACATCAGAGAACATTGTTCTATCTCTAACCCTTGGGTTTGCTAGGGGATCTTGATCTTTACTTTGGCTAATACATTGATGAACTTTAGATGGGCAAAGTTGGGGGCTTAGAGTTCAGTTTGAGAGTAGGAACTAAGAAGAATTGAGTTGAGTTACTCTGCATAAAAGTATGAAGAAAAGAGTTGAAAGAAGGAAGAGAGATGACAAGAGAGAAGTGACAGCAAGTGAGATGCCAGAGAGATCCACAGGATGGAGCACAAGGCATGATCTTGATGATTGTGAGGGAAGTGAGACTGTTACATCCAGGAAATGCAAATGTTCAGGATCAAAGTTAAACTATCTGGTCACTTCTATGTGGCTTCCTCCTCCTACCCAAATTTCAAGTGGAGGTTTTACAGAAACCTCCTGCAAGAGTTTTTTGGGGGTCACTCAAAGAAAGGCTAAAGTTCCATAAATGAACAGACAAACTTGAACAGGGACGACATGTGCAGATGGGAGAAGACCATAGACAAAACTGATTCAGACAGAGCTTGGAATTATTTTATAGGACATTTGTCCTCTCTAGAAATATTTATTGAGCATCCAATGTGAGATTATCACTATCCTAGGGCAAGGGCCACGCCTTGGATGAAGTAGACAAGACTCCTGGGAACTCACAATCAAGTGGAGAGACAGACAATAAGTAACGGAGCACATCAACTGAACAGAGGAGAAAATGAAGCAGAAGATGTGATGGTCAATGGAGGCTGTACTTGAGAATGGATGGCTGCTTTGCAGAGGCAAAAGTGAAGCAGATACTGTTCCTATCAGGAATTCATAATCATCTGTGAGGGTGGACGTCTATGTTGGCCAAGAGCATAGTCACCCTAGTACATATGGGTTACAACCAATCATTTACTCTTTTCTTCTACTAATTCCCTCCCTTTTCCTGACAATTATGTCATGTAATCTTGCAGTGGACAATACACATGCTCTGAACCCTTCTTTGTATGCTAGGGGAGATATTTGCTACTCTGAAAGATACATTCAAGGGTTTTGTTGACAAGGGAGTTGATGGATTCTGCTTCCCTCTTGTCTCTAAGGAAAAGGCAGTGACTGCTCTTTGAAATTATTTGCTCTCATGCTTGCCAAGAAACAGAAGAATGAAGTTGACTAGAAGACACCTTAAACCTCTTAACTGTCCTGAGGGGGAAAAAAACGGCCTCCGTCTTCCCCCAGGGTAAAGACATCTCAGTTTAATTCCTGGGTGGTGGTGGAGACAGCAATGTCCTTGTCCTGCAGGCAGAGTAAGGGCACTAGCTCGGGGTTCTGAGAAACTGCAGAGCCCATGCTGCCAGCAAAGGTCGGGAGAGACTGAAATAAAGGAGCTCCATCTAGTGTTGTTATGAAACAAGACCAAAGGCATCCTGAACTGTTAACTCCTTTTTGAAAGGCAATTATCAAATGAACAAACACACTTGTCTTCCATAAAGAGCATATTACCACCCCCAAAAGCCAGAGCTACTAGGTTGTGGGAATTTAGCACAAAGTACGAGCTAGACTATGCCTTTGGTTGGGAATGAACCCAAGAACAGAAAGCAGATGAAATTGTCTTAAGATCTTGCTTATCTGGGGCTCCGCATAATTTGTTTCCTCCTAAGAGGAAAGACGCCACCACCAGCGCCAACTCATTTTCTGTTATAAGATCAAGTTAGAGAGACTTGACAAGGTCCAGAGAAAACTGGGGAGGCCTACAAGCCGGGACCAGTGCATACACAACTTTGTGCATGTATTTGTAATTGATGGGTGATAGGGTTTGCCTATCTTCAACATTAGTAAATACATAATGACAAGCTGTTATACTTCCAAGAGAAATATAACAATTCATGTTCTCATCAAAACTATATGAGAGTTCCCTTGGCTCCTTATCATCTGCAGAAGTTGCTATCTTCAGCTAGTTTCATTTTTGTCATTTTGATGGGTGGTGTAAGAATGCCTCATGGTGTTTTAGCTGCATTTTTCTTAGTTTATTAGTTAAGTCAAGCATTTTCCATATATCCCTAGGCTATGTAGATATTTTCTTTTGCAAATTGCTTATTCAAGTCTATTGGTCAATTTCCCAAGGTGTGCCTTTTCATAATTGTTTGTGTTCATTCTTTACACATTCTGGTTAAGATGCCTTATTAGTTACATATGTTGAAATATATTTCTCTTCTAGAAGCTTGTGTTTTCATTCACTTAATTGGTATCTCTGGATAAACAGAGGATCTTAATATTAATGGAACCAATTTATATATCTTTTCTTTTATGATTTGTGTTTTGTATCCTTGAACCATTACCCTACCTGATTTCAAACTATACTAAAAAGCTATAGTAATTAAAACAGGACGCCCGGCAAGATGGTGACAGGACAAGTCGAACTGTGAAGATCTCCACAAAAGGTGGCTCCTGAAGGCAGTTTCATGCCCCTCCACAGCCGCCATCTCCATGGGGAGTGGCTGCTATAATCGGTCCCATGCAACAACAAACAGCTGCCACAGCACTATGGTCTCCACAAGGGATTACTACTGTGGTTGCTACCAAGTGCTGAGCAGCTGCCAGTGCTGCCACTGCTCTTCCCCCACCCCAAGCCACCAGCAGCATGCCAAACTGCAAAGCTCAGCTATCTTGCTGGTTCCCAGTGCCTGATACCGGACACACATTATTGCCCTTGATAGAGGGTCAACTGGGGCCTGGGATGAGTGGAGAGAGAGGATTGGGGAAAGTCAAGAGGAGTCCATGCCTGGTGATGAGCCGCCCATCGCAGTCATTTTCCAGGCAGAGATTTGCATTGCTCCACCCAGTTCCTCGCAGCCTCCCCCTTGTGGCAAAAAGTGACCTCACCAAACCAGGAAACAGAAGCCCCTCCCCTACGCTGAATCAGACACAGACAACTCAGTGCTCTGTGGCAGACCTGTCAGGCTGCAAGCCAAGGGAACTGATGAAGCTGTGAGTAACCCTATCTGCTTGCAATGAGAGCAGAGGGGAGCGGATAGAGATCATAGCTGAAGAGACTTTAGACATTCAGGAAAGCTCTTGGAGCTAGCCTGGTTTCTAATTATGATTTTTTGTTTCATTATTTTGACTGTCTGTTTTGTTCACTTTTGTTTGCTTTATTATTTAGACTACCTGTTTGTGTTGGGGAAGAATACATCAAAAGGAATGATTTTATTGGACTTTCTTTGTGTAATTACTGGTATACTTTAGGGAATTTTGCTTGTTTGTTTTTTACTCTTTTTGGACTTGTGTCTCTTTTCATTCATTAGCTGGTATGTGTGTGTTTTCCCTCTTACTCTTCCCTCTCTCCACCTTCTTCTTGACCCCCCTTCCATTATTTTCCTTATTCTTACCTTCTTTTGTTTCAGGGAAAAAACCTAAACCCCCACCGCATGGACAGATTGTAAAGCAGTGGAAAGGATGTTGCACGGTGCCCATACACCTGTGAGTGGATACTGGGATCTGCAGATAGATTCTGAATCACAGCATCTCCCTCAATTAAATCTCAAAACTGCAAAAAGTACAGCCCCAACCCACAGTCCAGACTCAAAAGTGAACAAAGTCAGATGATCCTCATAAGGAAGGAGAGGAGATTGAACAAAAAGAAGAAAAAGCAACCACACCTTCCTAAAAAACAGAATTAAAGAAGGGAAGAGGCAGGAGGAGAGAAAAATCTACACAAATGAAGACAAACCAAAAGAAGAATATGGGTATCTCACAGACACCTGGGAGGTCAGACACTGAGAAAACAGACTTTGAAATGCAAACAATGAAGAGTCCATGGAATGACTAGTCTCAAACGTCAAGACATTAATAGAGAGATTTAAAAGAATTGAGGAAAGACAAGGGGAAATAAAAAGGAGTTGATAACTGAGATAACAGAAAGTAAAGACTACTGCGAATGAAATAAATGACAAACTAATAAGCATGAAAAGCAGACTTAGCCAAGCAGAAGAAAGAATCTCAGAACTTGAAGACCAAAATATAGAACTAAACCAAACTGTCAAAAACATAGAAAAGAAGCTTAAAAAGACAGAACAAAACCTTCAAGAGATGCGCAATTACCTCAAGAGACCAAACCTAAGAGTAATTGGACTTCCTGAGGCAGAAAGAGAGACAGAGACCACCCTGGAACAAACATTCCATGAAATTATTCAGAAAACTTCCTTCATCTCAACAGTGATGCAAAAATTCAAACACAAGAGATTCAGAGAACCCCTGAAAGACAACAAATGAGAAGAACAATTTCCAGACACATAATAATTTACCTAAACAAAGTGGGTATAAAAGAAAAAGTCCTAAAGGCAGCAAGAGAAAAAAGTCAGACTACCCACCATGGAAGACTAATTAGAATAGCAGCAGATCTAGCCAGGCTCGGTGGCTCAGCCTGTGATCCTGCGCTTTGGGAGGCTGAGGTGAGTGAATTGCCTGAGCCCACGGGTTCGAGACCTGCCCAGGCAACTTGGCGAGACCTCATCTCTACAATAAATCAAAAATTAGCCAGGCATGGTAGTGCTCGCCTATAGTTCCAGCTACTTGGAAGGCTTAGGTGGAAGGATCACCAGAAGCCAGCAGGTTGAGGCTACAGTGGCCAGGAGCATGCCACTGCCCTCCAGTCAGGGCAATAGAGTAAGACTCCAACTCAAAAAAAAAAAAAGAATAGCAGCACATTTATTTACAGAAACCCTTCAGACTAGGTGAGTTTGGAGCCCTAACTTCAAAGCTCAAAGATGAAGAATTTCAACCAAGAATAAGCTACCCAGCCAAGCTAAGCTCCAGTGAGGGAGAATTAAAATCTTTCCCAGATATCCATTCCTAAGAACGTATGCTGCCTTCAGACCACCTCTACAAGAAATACTTAAGAAAGTATTAAACACAGAAGAAAAGGAAAAAAGAACAACAATGCTCTTCACAAAAGCACAGGAAAAAGATTAAAAACATACATGAGCCAACCCCAACACCAAAAGAAAGACAACAAACACACAGAAACAACAACAACTCTATAAGAACTTTATAATAGGGCTCAACTCTCACATTTCAATAATTATCCTGAATGTGAATGGACAAATGCACCACTGAAAAGACATGGAATGAGAAAATGGATAAAATATCACCAGGCAACAATACAACGCTTCCAAGAGACTCAACTCACTAGAAAGGACACTTACAGACTCAAAGTAAGAGTATGGGAAGCAAAATTTCAGGTGAAGGGAACACAGAAGAAAGGACTAGTTGCAATCTTAATCTCGGAAAAAATATCCTTTAAACTATCAAAAATTAAAAAAGATAGAGAAGGCCACTAAATAATGACAAAAGGTTCACTCCATCAAGAAGAAATATTCACCCTAAACATATATGCATCCAGCATAGCAGAGCCAACTTTCATAAAGCAGCTTCTAGGTAAACTGAAAAAAGATATTGACTCTAACACTATCATAGCCGGGAACTTTAATAACCCACACACAAACCCAGACAGATCATCAGGACAAAAATTCAGCAGTGAGATCCGGAGCCTCAATGTGACTGTTGACTAAATGAACTTAATTGACACTTACAGAGAACTCCACCCAACAACCACAGAATATGCATTCAACTCATCACTACATGGAATGTACTTTAAAATCAGCTACATTCTTGGTCATAAATCAAGCATAAACAAATTTCAATACAGTAAACAACTCCTGGGTCAACACAGAAATCAAAACAAAGATGAAAATATACCTGGAAAGAAATGAAAATGAAGAAACTTCTTACCAAAATCTCTGGGATGCCATGAAAGCTGTAGTAAGAGGGAAATTCACCTCTACAAAGACACATGAAGAAAATGGAAGGATCGCAAATTAACAGCCTAACAAGTCACCTAAGGAAGCTGGAAAGCAAGACCACCAAAACCCTAAATTCAGCAGAAGAATCCAGATCACCAAAATAAAAGCCCAAATCAGGGACATAGAAGACAAAAAGATAAAAAAAAATCAATGAAACAAAAAGCTGGTCCTTTGAAAGGATAAACAAGATCGATGGTACCCTAGCTAGAATGACCAAGAAAAAGAGAGAAAAAACCCAAATAAAAGCAATCAGAAACAGAAAAGATGAAAACACATCTGACCCTGAAGAAACACAAAAGATCATTAGACACTATGTGCACTTGTATAAAAACAAACTTGAAAATTTAAAGGAGGCCAGGCTTGGTGGCTCAATCTCTATTTCCTGTGCTTTGGGAGGCTGAGGTAAGTGGATTGCCTGAGCCCATGGGTTCGGCATCCACCTAGGCAACTTACAGAGACCTCATCTCTACAATAAATCAAAAAAAGTAGCCACTTGTTCCACTGTGCACCTGTAGTTCCTGCTCCTTGAAAGACTGAGGTGGAAGGATCACTGGAGCCCAGCAGGTTGAGGCTGCAGTGGCCAGGAGCATGCCACTGCACTGCAGTCTTGGTGACAAAGTGAAACTCCAACTCAAAAAAAAAAAGAAAACCTAAAGGAAATGGAGGACTTTCTGACATCAAATAACCTTCCTAGATTGAAACAAGAAGAAATTGAGACCTTAAATAGACCAATAACAATCAAGGAAATTGACTATGTCATAAGAAAGCTACCTACAACAACAAAAAAGTCCTGGACCAGAAGGATTTCCAGCAGAATTCTACAAGACATACAAGGACGAACTGATACCAATCCTACTGAAAGTGTTCCAGGCAATTGAGAAAGATGGAACTCTCCTCAAGTCATTTTATGAAGCTAACATCACATTGATACCTAAGCTGTGTACAGAGAAAGAGTACTACAGGTCAATATCTTTGATGAACATAGATGCTAAAATTCTCAACAAGAACCTAGCAAACGAAATTCAACAACACATCTTAAAAATCATCCATCATGACTGAGTAGGCAAGGCTGGTTCAACATTCATAATACCATAAATGTAATTAAATACACCAACAGACATCAAAACTAAAACTACATGATTATATCATTAGATGCAGAAAAAGCCTTTCACAAAATCCAGCACCACTTCTTGATAAAAATGTCAAACATCTAGGCATACGTGGAACACACCTCAAAATAGTAAAAGCCATCTATGAGAAACCCACAGCCAGCATACTCCTAAACAGACAACAATTGGAAACACTTCCCCTGAAAATTGGAACAAGGCGAGGATGCCCACTCTCACCCCTCCTATTCATTATAGCTTTGGAAGTCCTGGCTAGAGCAGTCAGAAAAGAGAAGGCTATCGAAATAGGAAAAGAGGAAGTCTAGTTATCTCTCCTTGCAGACAGCATGATTGTATACCTTGAAAACCCAGTGTCAAAAACGTCCTAGCACTGATAAAGAACTTTGGCAAAGTCTCAGGGTATAAAAGAAATGTGCAAAAAGCAACATTGTTAAGATGTCCAACTTACCTAAGACAATCTACAGAATTAGCACAATACTCATCAAATTACCAGCAGAATTCTTCTCAGACCTAGAAAAAACAATACAGGAATTCATATGGAAACACAAATGACCAAGAATAGCCAAAATAATCTACAGAAAAAAAAAAAAATCAGGAGGTATCACACAACCAGACTTTAAACTTTACTAGAAAGCTACAATAATCAAAACAGCCTGGTATTGGTACAAGAACAGGTATATAGACCAAATGGAATAGAATTGAGATTCCAGAAGCAAAACCTCTATTTCTCAACCAACTCATCTTCGACAAAGCCTCCATCACTCACCACTAGGGATGGGAGAACCTATTCAGTAAATGGTCCTGGGAAAATTGACTGACCACATGAAGAAGATTGAAACAGGACTCCTATCTATCCCCTTACAAAAAATTAACCGTAAATGGATCAGAGACCTAAATGTAAAACCTCAAACCATAAGAACTTTAGAAAATGCAGGACACACCCTTATGGAAGTTGGAACTGGCATCCAATACCTGAGCAAAACCCGAAATGCACAGGCCATAAGAGATAAAACAGACAAGTGGGACCTCATTAAATCGACAAGCTTCTGCAAAGTCAAAGAAACCCTCAAGAGAGCAGGAAGACAGCCCACAGAGAGGGAAAAATATTTGCCAACTCCATATCTGACAAAAGCCTAACATCAAGGATCTACAAGGAACTCAAACGTGATGAAAAGAAAAAAAAACCCATTACAAAGTGGGCAAAAGATATGAATAGACATGTCTCAAGTGAAGACATACGAGCAGCCCACAGATACATGAAAAAATGTTCAGCTTCATTAGTCATCCATGAGATGCAAATTAAAACTACACTGAGATACCACCTAACTCCAGTCAGAATGGCCATCATCAATAACTCCAAAAATAACAGATGTTGTAGAGGATGTGACGAAAAGGGAACACTTCTACACTGTTGGTGGGAGTACAAACTAGTGCAGCCTTAGTGGAAAACAGTGTGGCAATTCCTAATTGTTCTAAAAATCGACCTTCCACATGACCCCACAATCCCCCTACTGGGATGCCATGAAAGCTGTAGTAAGAGGGAAATTCATCTCTAAAAACACACATGAAGAAAATGGAAGGATCACAAATTAACAGTCTAACAAGTCACCTAAGGAAGCTGGGAATATACCTGGAAGAACTCAAATCACTCTATGAAAAAGATACCTACACACATAGGTTTATTGCAGCATTGTTCACAGTAGCAAGATCATGGAACTAACCATGCAGTCCATCAAAAGAGGACTGGATTAAAAAAATATGGTACATATACACAATGGAATATTATGCAATCATAAAAAACAACAAAAACATGAATTTCGCAGCAACCTGGAAGGAAATTAGAGTTTATAATACTGAGTGATCTTTCATAAAAACAAAGATCTGAGTATCACATGTTCTCGCTCATAAGTGGACCTTGAACAACTACTGTAATACTATAAGAGAAGGATTGACAGTGGCGGGAAACTCTGGTGGGGGGCAAGGAGGGGCAGGAAGGCGGGATTTGTGGTAGTCAATATCTGTCTGGGGAAAGGGGGGCATACTCATAAACAAGGGTACATGAACAATGAGTATTTGTATACCTAACCCTTAACAGTACCCCACAATTTTAAAATAAAAATATATATAATTAAAAAAATAATAAAAAAGAATGGCACTGTAAAAAAAAAAAACTAGACACATAAACCAATGGAATAGAATAGAGACCCCAGAAATGATCCCACATGTGTATAGTCAATTAATTTTCAACAAAGGTGCCAAGAATTTACAATGGAAAAAGCTAGTCTCTTCAATAAATCGCGCTGACAAAACTGGATATCCATATGCAGAAGAAAGAAACTGGACCTTTATCTCATACTATATACAGGAATCAACTTGAAATGGATTAAAGCCTTAAAAGTGAGACCAGAAACTATAAAATGCTAGAAAAAAACATTGAATATAATAGGGGAAAAACTACATGACATTGGTCTGGATGGTGAATTTTTGGATTTGACCCCCAAAGCACAGGCAACAAAAGCAAATATAGAAAAATACAACCATGCTGCCCATCAAAAGAGGACTGGATAAAAAAATGTGGTACATATACACGGTGGAATACCACACAGTCATAAAAAAGAGCAAAATCATGAATTTTGCAGCAACCTGGATGGAACTAGAGTCTATAATACTGAGTGACCTCTCACAGAAAGAAAGATCCGAGTATTACATTTTCTCACTCATATAATGGACCTTGAACATCCAATGTGAAACTATAAGAAAATGACTGACGGTACTGGGAAACTATGGGAAGAGGAGGGAGATGGGATTAACAGTAGCAAATATCTGTCTGGAGGCAGGGAAACACCTCTTATCAACAGGGTGCCTGAACGAAATATAATTGTATACCTAACCCTTAACTGTACCCCACAACATCATAATAAAAAATATTGATTAAAAAAAAGAAAACACAGATGTCAAGGGTACCTATATAATGAACACTTGAACCTGAATTGAATATCGCATCTTTAAAATTAAAAATAAATAAAAGATAATAATAAAAAAGAAAAAAAAGAAAAATAGAATTAATCAATCTAAAAGCTTCTGCACAGTAAAGGAAAAAACCAACAGTGTGAAGAGTCAACATACAGATTGAGAGAGAATATTTGCAAGTCATAGATCTGATAAAAGGTTAATATCCAAAATATATAAGAAATTGTAAGAAAACAACAACTTCAGTTAAAAATGAAAAAAACGAAAATGACTGACTGTACTGGGAAACTATGGTGGGGGGAGGGAGATGGGATTAACAGTAGCAAATATCTGTCTGGGAACGGGGAAACACCCCATATCAGCAGGATGCCTGAATGAAACGCAATTGTATACCTAACCCTTAACTGTACCCCACAGCTTCACAATAAAAAAAAAGAAAAAAAAAAAGAAGGAGTCATGTAGCAGGACACATAGAAGACGTCCAGCACTCTGTCTGGTATGTAGCAAATATCCAGTGCACTTATCTCTGACATTCTACACAGGCATAAATTGACATAATTGCACAGTATTTTACTTGAAGGGGTTAGGAAAAAAAGCCTTAACTACTTCTTAGTACCTTCCCTTCATCGGGTGCTTGAACAACCTTATGCCTCTCCCAGCATCTTTTTCACACTTCAGTTGACCCTCCTTTCTAGAAAGCTTTTCTTTTTTAGTTGAGTGGTCTGCAACCTGTGACTGCCAGATAGAGTAATATTCTCTTCCATGCCCAGACTGCCACGGCTCAAGCTACCCCAAGACTGAATGCTGAGAATGAGCCACCTCTGAATCTCCCTCCTCTACTTCCCAGTGTGCCCTGTGAGTGATCCCAGAGGTGCCCATGTCCCCATGTTTCTTTGCTTCCTCACCCTGACTCCTGCCACCAGTACCCTTACTGAATGGTCACACCATTTGCCATCCTCCATAGTGGCCACTACAGCCACCATCACGCAGGATCAGGAACATCACCCTTCCCCGAGCTGTACTTTCCCACATGTGACAAAGCTGGTTGGTCCCTTAATTCCCCAGCACAGTAGAGACCCGGCTGTACTGATGAACAAGACTCCCTAGAAATTCAGGGCGTTTGACAGGGGACTGTGCTCTGATTCCCAGGCTGAGATACTGGCTCCATGTGGGATTGCAGAAGTGTTCACACTTGTCATTCCCTGGGGATATCCCTGGAACAAAGGGCCTGTGTGCTCTACCCACAGTCCAGGTCCAATAGCCAGAAGGCCCAGCAAGAAGAGAATTTCTCATTTCTTGCAATCTTAGGCTCACCTCTCCCGGCCTCATTTCCTGTCCAGGAACTCCCCTGTAAAGTTTAACGCCCACTAGAGATATATTGTCAGGAAGTTAAAAAATATACCGAACCAGTTCCCAACCACTCTGGACTGACTTTTATTAACTATTATCCTCTCTAACTTGTGGGGAAAAAACAGGTAAGCAATAAAGGCATACTTTATTTTTTTTGTAATAAGCTCATGAAATGATTGTACCATCCTGGACTATTGTTGGTCTCAACAAAACTTTTTGTTTGGTTGAAGAGTTGCTGAAGACAACATTCAGATAGTCCAAAGGCTTTTTTTTTAAGGATCAAAATGTTGAGGTCACTTAACCAAACCCCAGAAAAAAGTTCAAGAATATTTACAGAAATTCAAAAATTCACAGGTCCAACAAGATAAAACTCACAATTCACAAAGTTTAACAATGAAACTTAATATGTTGCTAGGTGCCATGGTTCACACTGGTAATCCCAGCACTTTGGAAGGTGGAGGCAAGATGACTACCTGAGCTCAGGGGTTCAAGACCCGCCTGGGCAAATTGGTGAGACTTTGTATCTACAATAAATCAAAAAATTAACTAGGCATGGTGGCACATGCCTGTAGGTCCAGTTACTTGGAAGGTTGAGGTGGAAAGATCATCTGAGGCCAGCAGGTCAACCCTGCAAAAGCCATGAAGATACCACTGCACTCCAACCTGAGTGACAGAGTGAGACTGGGACTCAAAAAATAAAATAAAAAATAATAAAATTGATAAAATAATTTTTTGAAGTACCATGTTACAAAGAGGCAGAGAAACATGACCTATAAACAAGAAAAATGAGCCAGTCAAAACTTATCTAAGACTAATGCAGATGTTATAGTAGCAGACAAAACATTAAAAATTATATTAACTATATACATGTTCAAAGAGATAAGTAGCGACATGAGAAACAAAACAAAACAAAGAACCCTAAATTAAACTACCAAAGATTTAAAAGATACAATATCTGAAATGAAAAATACACTAGATGGGATTAACAACAAATTAGACATTGCACAAAAAGATCTGTGAATTTGAAGATAGAGTAAAATGTAGCACACAGAGAAAATGTTAGCAGCAATAAATTATAATACAAGAATACTTCATCAATAAGCCATAAATCACATTCAAGCAGCCTAAGGTACATTTAATCAGATCCTCTGAAAAAAAGGGGAAAACAAAAAAAAAATTGTATTTTTGACCAAAAGCAATTCAAACTCTATGAAAACTATAAGCTCACAGACTCATGAAGCACAATGAAATCAAAGCACAAGAATCATAAAGAAAATTGCACCAAGACATAACATAACAGATGACTCAAAACCAAAGATAAATGCACACAAGGGGGAGAGGGAGACACGATACATCTAGAAAACAAATTTAAGAATGACAGCAGATTCCTCACTGGAAACAATGTAAGTGAGCAGACAGTGGAACAACATTTTTTTTCTTTAATTTCAGAATTTAATTGAAGCTACTTAAAAGAAAAACTTAAAGTTATACCCAACTTGGTGTTTTAAATTTTTGTATCTTATCACAAAGTATTTTTTTAATCAATATTTTTTATTTTGATATTGTGGGGTACAGTTAAGGGTTAGGTATACAAATATGTTGATAGCAGGTGTCTCCCCATCCCCAGACAGATGTGTACTACCATTAGTCCCATCCCCCCTCATAGTTTCCCACCACTGTCAGTCATTTTATATGGTAGTGCGTTCGATGATCAAGGTCCACTTATGAGTGAGAATATGTGATACTCAGATCTTTGTTTCTGTGAGAGGTCACTCAGTATTATAGACTCTAGCTCCGTCCAGGTTGCTGTGAAATTCATGATTTTGTTCTTTTTTATGGCTGAATAGTATTCCAGCGTAAATATGTACCACATTTTTTATTCCAGTCCTCTTTTGATGGGCAGCGTGGTTGGTTCCAGATTCTTGCTATTGTGAACAATGCTGCAATAAACATTCGTGTGCAGGTATTTTTTTTATAGAGTGATTTGAGTTCTTCAGGGTATATTTCCAGTAGGGGGATTGCAGGGTCATATGGGAGGTTGATGTTTAGAGCTTTTAGGAATTGCCACACTGCTTTCCACAGAGTTGCACCCCTTTACACTCTCACCAACAGTGTAGGAGTGTTCCCTTTTCACCACACCCTCTCCAACAACTATTATTTTCTGAGTTATTGATAATTGCCATTC
>NW_007251250.1:0-583 GCF_000164805.1 Carlito syrichta
AAGTCAGCTCACTAGCCAGCTGGTTAGGTAGGCAGCTGGGTAGTTGAATCAGCTGGCACAACAGCGGGCTATGTAAGTAGTTAGCTAGTTAACTCAGCTGTCTATCCAGCTGGCTAGCTAGGTAACTGGACAGTTAGGTCAGCCTCCTAGCCAGCTGGCTAGCTACTTAAGTCACCTAGTTAAGTCAGCTGAATATGCAGCTGGGTAGCTAGGTAGCTTGTTACTTAAGTCAGCTGGCTAGTCACCTGGCTAGCTAATTAAGTCACCGAGTTAAGTCATCTGGCTAGCCAGCTGGCTAGCTATATAGTAAGCTAGTTAATTCAGCAGTCTGGCAAGCAGGTCAGCAATTTAAGTCAGCTATTATGTCAGGTCACTAACCAGCTGGCTAGCTTGGTAACGAGCTTAAGTCAGTTGAATAGCCAGCTTGTTAGCTAATTAAGTCAGCTACTTATGTCTGCTGACTAGTCTGCTAGCTAGCTAGGTAGAGAGTTACTTAAGTTAGCTGTGTAGCCATCTGGTAACTAGTTAAGTCTGCTAGTTGTGCCAGCTGGGTAGCTGGATATGTCAACTTGTTAAGTCAGCT
>NW_007251250.1:603-8454 GCF_000164805.1 Carlito syrichta
GCCAGCTGAATAGCTAGCTAGCTAGGTAGTTAATTCAGCAGGCAAGCCAGCAGTCTGTGTCGGTAGGAAGCTGGTTAAGTCAGCTAGCCAGTCACCCGACTAGCTGGAGATGTCAGCTAGTTAAGTCAGCTGGCTAGACAGTTGGCTAACTAGTTATGTCAGATAGTTGAGTCAGCTGGCTAGCCAGCTGGCTAGCTCGATAAGTCAGCTAGTTAATTCAAGTGGCAAGCCAACTGGCTAGCTAAGTATCTCAACAATTAATTCAGCTGGCTAGCCAGCTGCCTAGCAGGTTTAGTCATCTAGTTAAGTCAACTGGCTAGCCACCTGACTAGGTAGGTAGCTAGCTAATTAAGTCATCTGACTAGCCGGCTGGCCAGTTAGTAAAGTCAGCGAGTTAAGTGAGCTGGGTTGCTGTCTGGCTAACTAGGTGGCTAGTTAGTTAAGTCAGCTGGCTAGTCAGATGGCTGTCTCGTTAAGTCAGATAGTTAAGTCAGCTGGCTAGCCAGCTGGCTAGCTAGGTGACTGGCAAGTTAAGATGTCTGATAATCTGTCTGGTCAGGTAGGTGGCCAGTTAATTAATCCAACTGGCTAGCCAGCTGACCAGCAGGGTGACTGGCTAGTTAAGCTGTCTTTCTATCTCACTGTCCAGCCAGACGTCTTGCTATTCAACCAGCTGTCTAGCCAGGTGGCCATCCTGCTAGCTAGGTAGACAGCTACCTAACCAGCTAGCCAGCTGGGTAGCTAGCTAATTAAGCAAGCTGGGTAGCTAGCTAATTAAGCAAGCTGGGTAGCCATCTAGTCAAACAGGTAGCAAGCTAATTAAGTCAGCTGTCTAGCAACATGGCTAGCTGGTTAAGTCAGCTATTTAAGTCAGCTTACTAGCCATCTGGCTAGGTAGGTAGCTAGCTAATTTAGTCAGCTGGTTAGCTGGATGGCTAGCTAGTTAAGTCAGTGAGTTAAGTGAGCTGACTAGCCAGCTGACTAGCAGGGTGGCTAGCTAATTGAGGCAGCTGGATAGCAGGATAGCTATCTAGTTAAGTCATCTTGTTAAATCAGCTGGTTAGCCAGCTGCCTAGCTAGGTGACTGGCAAGTTAAACCAACTTGTTAGTAGGCTGGTCAGTTAGGTGGCAGGCTATTTAAGCTGGCTGGATAGCCAGCTGAACAGGAGGGTGCCTGGCTAGTTAAGCTGGCTGGCTGTCCCACTCTCTAGACAGGTGGCTGGCTTTTTATTCCGGCTTGCTAGCCAGATGGCCATCCCGCTAGCTAGCTAGCTGGCTGCCTAGCAAGCTAGCCTGCCATATAGGTAGCTTGTTAAGCCAGCTCACTAGCCATCTAGCCAACCAGGTAGCTAGCTAGTTAAGGTAGCTGGCTAGCCAGCAAGACAGCCAAGAAGCTAGTTAGCTAGATACATCAGCTATTCAGCCTGCTAGCTAGCTAAATTTGCTAGTATGTCAGCTAACTATTCAGCTAGCTAGCTAAGTCAGCTAGCTAGTAAGGTTGCTAGTCAACTAACTAGTCAAGACAGCTAGTTAGACAGCTAGCTACTCAGCTAGATAGTTGTCAGTTAGCCTCTAGTCAGATTACTAGCTAGTTAAGTCAGTAAACTAGAGATTTAGTTACATTCTTTACTAGCTATTTATGTCAGCTAGATAGTCAGCTATGTAGTCAGCTAGCTATTCAACTCACCTAGCAAATCAGTTAGTTACTTAGCTAACAAGTCTGCTAGCAACTCAGCTATCTGGTCAGCTAACTAGAGGGCTCATTCTCTTTCCATCAGGCCAGCTAACTAGTCAGCTCACTTGTCCTCCAAACAGCCAGCAAACTAGTTGGCTTGCTCACACGTCTACAGGTCAACAAACTTGTCGGGTCACTTGCAGGACAAGTTAGCTAACTAATTGGCTTCCTTGTAAGCCAACTAGTTAAGTCAGATCACGGGTCGGCTCACTCACCAGTCGACTAGTTAAGGCAGCTCACCTGTTGGTTCACTGTCTAGCCAACTATTTAAGCTGGCTCACTAGTCGTCTCAATCGCCAGTCGACTTGTTAAGCCTTCTGAGTTGTTGGCTCTCTCACCAGCTGACTAAATTCAGCTGACCAGTGAGCTCACATGCCGACCAACTAGTTAAGTCAGCTGACCAGTAAGCTCACTTAGTGGCTTACTAGTAAAGTCAGCTGACAAGTCAGCTCACTCACCGGTAGACTAATTAATTCAGCTCACTTGGCTCACTCACAAGTCGAAGAGTTAAGTCAGCTAACTGGTCAACCTACTGGCCGGACTAGTTGAATCAGCTAACAAATTGGCTGACTAATCGACCAACTTGTCAGCTGATATATTAGCTCAACTAACTAGTCAACTGACAAGTTAGAACAGCTAACTAGTTTGCCAACAAGTCGGTGGAATAGTTAGTTCAGCAAACCAGTATGCCAACTAGTTAACCGAGATAACTAGTGGGCTAATTCATCAGTCAACTAGTGGATGAAGCAAACTAGTAGGTCGACTAATCGGTCAGCTTGTTAAACCAGGTAACAAGTCGGCCGAGTAGTCAGCCATTGTGTTAAACCAGCTAAAGTGTCAGCCGTTTAGTCAGTCAAGTTATATCACCTAGTTAACTTGTTAACCAACTAGTTAATTCAACAAATTTACTTGTTTACCCATTAGTTAAAAGATTTAGCTAACTTGTTAACCAACTCGTTAAATCAGCTAAATATCTCATTAGCCAACTAGTTAAGTCAGCAAACTAAGTCTGTTGTCTAAACAGCTGGCTAGCTAAGAGAACTAGCTAAGTCAGATAGCTCACTAATTAGCTAGCTATTTAAATCAGTTACCTAATTCTGCCACCTTGATAGTTAGCTAATTAGTTAAGTCAGCTAATTATTCAGCTAGTAAATTGTTAACTAACTTTTTAATTCAGGTATATAAGTCAGCTAGCTAACTAGTTAAGTCAGCCAGTTAATTCAGCTAGCTAAGTAGTTGTCAGCTACCAAAGTCAGCTAGTTAAGACAGCTTTCTAATTTAGTCAGCTTCTTAAGACACCTAGCTATCTAGGTAGCAAATGGGTTAAATCAGCAGGAGGAGTCAGGTAGTTAGCTAGAAAACTGAATTGTTAAGTCAGCTGGTTGTATCAGCTAGCTAGCTAGTTTGCAAATGGGTTGAGTCAGATGGATGAGTAGGCTAGCTAGCTAGTTAGCTAACGAGTTAAGTCAGCTGGATGAATCAACTAGGTAGCTGCTTAGCAAATGAATTAAGTAAGCTGGTTGAGTCAGCTAGCTAACTTATGAGCTAAGTTAGGTCAGATAATTAAGAAAGCTAGCAAGCATGTTAGATAATAAGTAAGCTAACTAGCTAGATAGCTGGTTAAGTCAGCTGGCTAGCCAGCTGGCTAGCTAGTTAAGTCACCTAAATAAGTCATCTCGCTGGCTAGAAGGTTAGCAACATAGTAAGGTAGTTGAGTCAGCTGGCAAGCCAGCGAACTTTGTAGGAAGGTAGCTAGTTAAGTCAGCTGGCTAGTCATCCGGCATCTAGTTATGAAAGCTACTTAAGTCAGCTGGCTATCCAGCTGTCTAGCTAGGTAGCTAGCTAGTTAAGTCTGCTGTCTAGCTGGCGTCTACTTCATGAAGTCAGCTAGTTAAGTCAGCTGGCTATCCTGCTGGCTGTATACGTAGCTAGGAAATTAAGTCATCTGGCTAGCCAGCTGGCTAGCTAGGCAGATAGCTAGTTATGTCAGCTGTCTAGTCAGCTTGCTAGCTTGTTAAGTCACCTAGTTAACTCAGCTGACTAACCAGCTGGTTAGCTAGGTAGCTTGCTAGTTAAGTCAACTGGATACACAGCTGGCTAGCTAGAAAAGTCACCTAGGTAATTCAGCTGGATAGCCAGTTGACTAGCTATGTAGCAAACAAGTTAATTCAACTGGCTAGATAGCAGGAGAGCTAGTTAAGACTGCTAGTTAAGTCAGGTGGCTAGCCAGCTCTCTAGCTAGTTACTGAAATAGTTAAGTCTGTTGCCTAGCCAGCTGGATAGGTAATTAAGTTCAGCTAGTTGTCACTTGCTATCCAGGTTGCTAGAGACGTAGAGAGCTACTTAATTTCAGTTGGATAACCAGATTGCTAGCTAGGTAGCTAGCTAGTTTTGTCAGCCGTCTAGCCAGATGGCTAGATAGTTTTAATCACCAAGTTAAGTCAGCTGACAAGGCATCTGGCTCCCTAGGTGGCCTGCTAGTTAAGTCAACTGGCTAGACAGCTGACTGGCAAGTTAAGTCACCTAGTTAATTCTGCTGGATAGCCAGCTGGCTAACTATGTAGCAAGCTAGTTAATTCAACTGGCTAGAAGGCAGGCCAGCTAGTTAAGACAGCTAGTTAAGTCAGCTGGGTAACCAGCTGACTGGCTAGTTAGTGACCTACTTAAGTCAGTTGGCTAACCAGCTAGCTAGCTAATTAAGTCAGCTAGTTAATTCATTTGGCTATTCAAGTGGCTAGAGAGGTAGAGCGCTAGTTAAGTCAGCTGGTTATCCAACTGGATATCTAGTTAAGTCAGCTAGTTTAGACACCTGGCTGGTGAGCTGCCTAGCTCATTAATCAACTAGTTATATCAGATGGCTAACCAGATGGATAACTAGTAAGTCACCTCAAGTCAGTTGGCTAGCTATCTCCCTACCTAGTTAAAAAGCTTGTCAATTCAGAAGACTAGAGAGCAGGCTAGCTAGTCATTTCAGCTAGCTTGGTCAGCTGGCTAGCTAGGTAGCTAGCTAGTTAAGTCAGCTAGCTATGTCAGTTAGGTAGCTTGTTAAGTCAGCTAGTTATCTTGGCTTTCTAGCAAGATATCTAGCTAGGTATCTAGCTAATTATTTTGGCAAGTAAATTCAGCAGGCTAGCTAGGTAACTAGCTTGCTAAGCTATTTAGTCAGTTGGCTAGCCAGGTGGCCAGCCCACTAGCTAGCAAGCTCTTTGTCTAGCCAACTAGCCAGCCAGCTAGGTAGCTAGTTAAGACAGGTGGCTAGCCTTTAGCCAACCAAGTAGCTAGCTAGTTAACTCTGCTGGCTAGCCAGCTAACCAGCCAACTAGCTAGTCAACTAGTTAAGTTAGATAGATAGCCAGCTATCTAGTTAAGTGAGCTAGCAACTCAGCTAACTATTCAGGTACCTAGTTAACACAGCCAGTTAGTCAGGTTCCTAGTCTGCTAGCTAGTTAAGTAAGCTAGCAAATCAGCTAGTTACTTAGCTGACTTGTCGGCTAGCAACTCGGCTAGGTGTTGAGGTAACTAGTGGGTTCCCTCACTTTCCATCAGGTCAGCTAACTAGTAGGCTCGCTCACCTGCCAATCTGTCAGCAAACTAGTTGCCACACACGCAAGCCAACGGGTCAACTAACCTGTCAGCTTGCTCGCAGGCCAACAGGTCTGCTAACTAGCCAGCTTGCTTACCAGCTGACTAGTTAAGCCAGCACACTGGTCGGCTCCCTAGCCAGCCGAATAGTTATGGCAGCACATGCGTCGGTTCACTCACCAGCATAACAGTTAATTTGCTGACCAGTCGGCTCTCTCACCGGCCAACTAGTTAAGGGAGCTCACCTGTCTGCTTCCTCACTGGCTGACTAGTTAAGTCAGCTAAGCTTTCA
This sequence comes from Carlito syrichta, assembly GCF_000164805.1. Lineage (NCBI taxonomy): Eukaryota > Metazoa > Chordata > Mammalia > Primates > Tarsiidae > Carlito > Carlito syrichta. The sequence goes on from NW_007251250.1 coordinate 6,213, forward strand.
GCCTACTAGCTGACCAACTAATTAAGTCAGCTAACCAATCGGCCTACTAGTGGGCCAACTTCTCAGCCAACAAATTATGTCAGCTAAATAGACAGCCGACTAGTTAGGTCACCTAACTAGTCGGCCAACCAGTCGGCCGACAAATTAATTGAGCAAACTACCCAGCCAAATACTTACCCAAACTATGGGACCAACTAGTCAGCCAACTATTTAAGCAAGCTAAATAGTCGGCTGATTAGTCGGCCAACTTATTAAGCCAGCTAACAAGTTGGCCGAGTAGCCAGCCAACATGTTAAACCAGCTAGCTAGTCAGCCGACTCGTCAGCCAAGTTAAATCACCTAACTATCTCATTAACCAACTAGTTAAATCAACTAGTTAACACGTTGAATAACTAGCTAAAACAGTTAGCTAACTCATTAACCAACTCGTTAATTCAGCTAGCTACCTCAGTAGCCAACTAGTTAAGTAGGCTAGCTAAGTGAGCTAACTAACTAGCTAGCTACCTAAATAAGCTGGCTAAGTAACCTAGCTCACTGGTTATCTATTTAAATCAGCTACTTAAGTATGCTACCTAAATAGTAAATTAAGTTACCTCGTTATTCAGCTAGTTAAATAGTTAGCTAACTATTTAATTCACACAGTTAATTCAGCTTGCTAACTGGTTAAGTCAGCCAATTAAGTCCACTCGTTAACTAGTTAACTCAGCTAGCTAAGTCATCTAGTTAAGTCAGCTTCTAATTTAGTCAGCTGGTTAAGACAGCTAGCTAACTAGTTAGCTAAAGGTTTAAGTCAGCAGGTTGCATCAGGTCATCACTTAGTTAACTAGTGGGTTAAATCAGCTGGTTGAGTCAGCTAGCTAGCTACTTAGCAAACGGGTTGTGTCAGCTGGATGAGTAGGCTAGCTAGCTAGCTAACAAGTTAAGTCAACTGGATGGTCAGCTAGCTAGATAGATAACTAGATTGTTAGCTAACGTGTTAAGTCAGCTGGATGAGTCTGCTAGCCAGCTCATTGACTAACGAGATAAGTAAGATGATTAAGCCACCTAGTCAACACGTTAGATAATGATTAAGCTAACTAGTTATCTAGCTGGTTACATCAGCTAGCTAGCAAGACAGCTTACTATTTAAGTCAGTTTGTTAGCTGGGTAGCTATCTACTTAGATAACTAATTAAGCCAGTTGACTAAATAGGGAGATAGCTAGTTATCTAACAATGTAAGTCAGCTGGCTAGCTAGGTAGCTACTAGTTAAGTCAACTACTTAGGTCAGCTTGCAAGCTAGGTAGCGAGCTAGTTAAGTCAGTTGGCAAGCCATCTGGCTAGCTGGTTAATTCAGCTAGTTAAGAATGTTGGCTAGCCAACTGGCTTGGTAGGTAGCTACCTAGTTATGTCCGCTATGTTGCTACCTGGTTAACTAGTGATGTCAGTGAGTTAAGTCAGCTGGCTAGCCAACTGGCTAGCTGGTTTAGTCAGCTAATTTAGTCAGCTGTCTAGCCAGCCGGCCAGGTAGCTAGCTAGATAATTCAGCTTGTTAGTCAGCAGGATAGTTGTTCAAGTCAGCTAGTTATGTAACTTGGCTAGCCTGCTGGCTACATAGATACCTAGTAAGTTAAGAGAGGTGGCTAGAAAGCTGACTAGCTGTTTAAGTCAGCTAGTAAAGTCAGCTGGCAACCAGCTGGCTAGCAAGTTAACTCAGCCTGTTAAGTCAGCTGGCAACCAGCTGTCTAGCTAGTTTATTCAGCTCATTAAGACAGTTGGCTATCCAGCTTGTTATCTAGTTAAAAAGCTAGTTAAGTCAGGTGACTAGCTATATGGCTAGTTAGTCATTTCAGCTAGTTAAGTCAGTTGGCTATGTAGAAAACTTGCTATATTAGTCTGCTGATTATGGCAGGTAGGTAGTTATTTAAGTCAGTTAGTTAAGTCAGCTGGTTAGCTAAATAGCTAGCTAGATAAGCCAGCTAGATAAGCCAGCTGGCTAACTAGGTAGCTAGCTGATTAAGTCAGCTAGTTAACTCAGCTTCCTAGCTAGTTAAGTCAGTGAGTTAAGTCAGCTGGATATCCAGCTGCCTAGCTGTGTTGCTACCTAGTTAAATCAGATGGCTAGACAGTTAGATAGCTAGTTAAGTCACCTAGTTAACTAAGCACGCTGGACAGCAGTTTAGCTAAGTAGTTAGGTAGCTAAATCAGCTATCAAGCCAGTGGGCTATGTAGGTATGTAGCTAGTTAAGTCACCTGGCTAGCCA
>NW_007251251.1:0-1809 GCF_000164805.1 Carlito syrichta
CCGCCGGCCGAGGCTGATCGCCCCCCGCCTGCGCCTTCTCCGCAGTGTCGGTGAAGGAGGAGCCAGAAGCCGAGGTGCGCATGGTGAACGGGAAGCCCAAGAAGGTCCGAAAGCCGCGCACCATCTACTCCAGCTACCAGCTGGCCGCCCTGCAGCGCCGCTTCCAGAAGGCCCAGTACCTGGCGTTGCCCGAGCGCGCGGAGCTGGCGGCGCAGCTGGGCCTCACGCAGACGCAGGTTGGTCCCCGGCCGCGAGGACCGGGCGGGGGCGCTCGGGACCCCGGGGCTCCCAGCAGCCACCGAGCCAGGGTGGCCTTCCCAGGGCCCTGCGGGGACGGGGGCCTGCAAGTCTCAACTTCTCTCGGGAGGCTCTGCCCTAGCACGTGTACAAGTGTGCGTAACTGTGAACCCTTGCAACTGTTCATATCTGTCCCAGGGAGAGGTGCCCTCCTTCCTCTACCCCAGAACCCCCAGCAGTGCTGGTCACTCTGTAGGCGTCCACATCGTGTTTTCCCTCCAGGTTAGGCAAGTGTGTGTAGGGTACATGTGTGCATGTATACGTGAGCGTATGTTTGCACACATGCCGTTGAGTTTGCATGCAGGAGAGAATGTTCACATGGGGGGGTGCGATCCTTCAAGGGTCATTGTGCATAAAGATGGGGGCACGTGGACATGATGTGCACCCTGGTGAGTGCATGTTCAAAAATGTGTGCTTGCAAATACCACATTCCTGCTCAGCACCCAGAGCTCCACCTCTGCCTCCGCCAGGAGAAGTTCCTGACCAGAGGGAGACAGGCATTCAAAAGTGGGAGTCCTGCCCCTAACCTCAGCCTGTCCCCAAAAACCCCAGCAGCTTGTCACTGCTCAGGAGAGACGGGTGAACGCCTGGCTTCCTACAGGTGTTGACAGGCAGGCCTCGGTTGTGGCTGTGGCTGCGTGGGGCCCAGTCCACCGGGAATCTGGGTCACCCTGTGAGGAGCTGATTCATTGTTTGTACCAGTCACGGGGTGGGGAGCGGCAGGGGGAGGGAGAGATACCCCAAGGGAAATTTGGGGAGTCGTGGCTCACCTGCTCCCAAATCCCCAGATCACCTCATTCCCCGGCCCAAGCCCAGGAGGGCTTCTCTACCCGTGAGTTTGTGGATGTGGGTGCGCATGTTTGTGGGGTGTTTATGTGGGCGTATCTGCGTGCGTGTGTTTCTTATAGCCTGGTGTCTGAGTGAGGCTGTGAGTGGGTACGTTGCTGAGTATGGAGATGCGTCCGTGGGTGTGTTTGTCTCTGTGTCTGTGTGCCTCTGCTTGTGGGCATCAAAGGTGAACGACATGCCACAGACCGCCCGGCTCCCCCCCTGGGCTGTCTGGTACTGAGCGCTTACTGCATTCCAGCCTTTCCTGAGTTGTTCATGTGTTTGAACTTATTTGAGCCCCCAGAACCACCCGTGAGTAGGCAACAGTGCTGTTCCTGTCTCCATTTTGCAAACAAGAGGAAGGCAAGAACCAGAGAGGTTCTTGCCCAAGGTCACAGTAAATGGTAGAATTTGGACCCAGACAGACGAATGTTCCTAGCCACGGTTCCATCTCAGATGGAAAAAAAAGGTTGGCGTCCATCCTGGGAGTCAGGACGCTGGGTTTTGCCTGGTTCCTGGGTGACATCAGGTGCAGCCTTGCCTGCCCTGAAAGCCCCCCGCAGCTTGTCACTGCTCAGGAGAGAAGGGTGGACGCCTCTCAGGGTGTCTTTCTTCAACATCCTGGGAAGCTAACCGGCTGCCCCTTTCTTCTCCGACCCAGGTGAAAATCTGGTTCCAGAACCG
>NW_007251251.1:1972-15817 GCF_000164805.1 Carlito syrichta
CCTGGCCTGCAGCCCCACGAAGGACCCCGGGACCAGGCAGAAGGCGCCTCCGTCCTAGCCCACACTCAGGAATCATCAAGGAGCACAGGGAAAGGCATCCCCTTTCCCCCTCTCTTGCCCCTTCCTCCAGGGACCCAAGAGCTTCCGGATGACAATTGCATGGACCAAGGATATCTCCTGAACCTCCCTCCTCCGCCTGGACACTGGGGCACCCCTCCAGATGTTGGAGCGTTCCACCCCAGCGGGGACAGGGACAGCGGTCCCCCTCCGGCTCCAGGAGTCTGGACTGGCTTTCAATGGCTCATCACCTTCCAGCTTCTAAAACTTAGTCCCTGTTCCCAGACTGGAGACCTTGGGATGGGGGAGACTATGGCTGGCTTGGGCACTCGGCCTGGGCACTGGATCCTAAGACCTACCAGGCCCGGTTCTTCCGGGGCCACCTGAGCCCCCAACCCCGTTGCTTGAGGGGCTCCTTTGCCAAAAAGACGGAGGACATCGTGACTGGGACTCTGGGTGGGGACCTGAACTAGCCCCACCTTGCACTTGTAGCCCTTATTCGAGATTTGAGGGTTGAATCAAAGAAAACCCCTAAGTGAGGGAGTCTTTTACTATGTGTGGCTTTCGAGGCAAGAACTACAGAAGCCACCTCTCTTCCCCTCCCCTCCGTCCAGAGAGAGGGAGGGGTGAGTTTCAGACGTTTTTCCTAAGGACCTAGTTCTTCTTCCATGTACAGGACTTTGCACAACTTTGGTTTTAAAAGCTGTTGAAAAATAGGAAAACAAAGGGCATTGTTAACAGATAGGACCAAATCTCCCCCCGTGCGGGCACCTCTGTTCTGCCCCGGCCTCCACCCCACCTCCTCCTCTCCTCCAGTAAGTTGGCAGTTTTGGTGCCAAACCCCAAATCTCCAAGGAGACATACCAGGCAAGACAAACCCCCCAAACACCCCCCTTCCGGCGGCCTTGGAGACAGATCGCTTCTGGGCTGGAGAAGGCTGGGTGAGGTGCATGGGAAGGAAGGGAGGGCTTGAACCCATGCCTTTGGGGGTGAGGGGTGATGGCCTGGAGGGCTGGTGGCTCTGTCCCTCCCTGACCCCATCGTCCTCCAGAGCTAGCTCCTCCACGCCGATGTGGTTAAACCTCGAAGGAGAGGCAGCAGGCTGGAGCTATATATGTGTATATATAGTACGGATTTTTTTTAAGAGCAAGAGAGAGGCAGCCTCCTCCCCGCTGTGGCTTCATATTTATGTGTCCCGTCCTCCTGAACGGATCTTTCTGTGTGCTACGAGCTGAGAGAGAGGGGTATGCACCCCGACTGGATTGGAGTTTTGTGGGAAATGTAAGAGCCAAGAGAGACAACGGTGAGTCTCGAAGGGTCCCACCGCAGGGGAATGGGAGCAAAGCCAATCCCAACTGCCCCCCAGCCTTCTCATTTCTGCTCTCTTACTGGACCCATCTTTATATATAATGTTAATAAAAAAGAAGAAAATAACCACTGAGCTCTTTGAACTGGAGGCTGGTGGCAGCTCTCGCGGAAAGGGCCTGGGAGTTGGAGATGGTGTTTCGTGGGGAGGAACCTCCGATCTACCTGAGGGAGACAGGTCCTCGGGAAAGCCATTGCTGAGGCCTGGCCTCCGGTGGCAGGGGCTCCTGACCCCATGGCTGCCCCCCATCTGGTCAGGTCTGGTGAGAGGCTCCCGGCTGTGACCTCCCTGACTCGACTCTGGCGGCTTGGCATTCCCTGCCAGCCAGCCCCTCCGTGCCACCGCCGCCGGGTCACCTCAGGGCTGCTCTTTGATCTTGAGCTCACACGCAGACATGCTTACACACGTGTGTAAACCCCTTGTCTCCACGCCCAGGCACTCCCAGCCCCTCGCCCTTCTGTCTGTTCCTTCCAGCTCGGGGTGAGGGTGGGGCCTCGGGAAGGGGGACATCACAGCTCCCTCAGCTGGCAGGGGCCCAGGGCCACTGGGATCCAGGCCTGGGGATGATGGGGGTTTGGGGATGGCGTTTATCTTCCCAGGGAGGGCTTGGGCCCTGACTCAGAGCCCTCTCACACGGCCACCTTCCTCTCCTAGGGGCCCAGCTTCAAGGCTTTGGAGGTGGAGAACTGGAGGTGGCGGGATGAATGGAGGTGTGTGTTGAGGGACACATCTCGGCATGAGTGGGGACAGTGTGCATGCCGGCACACTCTTGTGAAGCTGCTTGTCTCATACACACACAGACCAAGACATACCAGGACAGCCTTCTGTTGCCACATAGACAGGAGTTCCACTTGAGAAAACGTGTCACCTTCTACAGGCATACCATAGACACAAACGAATACTCGAGACATGCCAGCATCACATGAATCTACAAAGTCAAATCCATAACACTCCAAGAGACACAGGCTCCCAACACACAGGTGCACAAACCATGTCACTCAAAAGTCACCTCAGTGTCAAACGCACACACATCCACACACACGCACACACACACACGTGCACACACACAAACGCAGCAGACGGAGGCAGCTCCCTGTAATGGAAAAAGCCTTGGATAGAAAAATCGGCATCACCACGTAGCAGGGGAGGTGACCTGGCTCAGCCTGGAACCTCCCAGTCAGGCCTTCAGTTTCCTCATCTGTCAAATGGGGATGGCAATTTCCACCCTGCTGGGGCTGTTGCCAGGCACAAAGCAGAATAAGGATGAGGAGGCAGAAGGAGCAGGGCTCAAGTTCCCAGAGGGATCTGTCAGACAGTTACAGCCACCACACAGATGGGGGGTTCTCGAGCAGGGTTCAGAGCTGGGGGGACCCAGGCCCCCTCCATCCCGCTCCCTCCCCCTCTCAGAAGGCAGGCCCTTCCCTCCCCCATGCCTGCGGGAGGCAGAAGGGAGGAGGGCCTGCAGCCCAGGGATGCTGCCAGCCGGGCTGGCAAGGGTTAAGGTGGCAGCTGCCAGGCGGGGCTGAGCTGAGCAGTTTGGTTTGAGGGCTGCGTGCAGGCAGGAGCAGCGAGGCGGCAGCCGGGCAGACTTGCTGGAGACACTGCATTTTATTAGGGCTGGGCTGCCAGCAAAGGGAGGGAGAGGGAAGAGAAGGGCAGAAAGAGAGAGGAAGGAAGGAGGGAGGCTGGGCAGGCAGGCGGCGGCCCAGGATGAAAGGATGTTGTAAGCTCCTAATTCCTCCCTGCTCATCCCTGCTCTGTCAGGCTGGATTAACTGCCCAGGTGACCTCCTGGGGGTCAGCCCCACCCCTGACCTCCCCTTCTTCCTCTCATCACCTCTAGGCCAGGCGGGTTGTGCTCTTCACCAGCCCCGGGGGTCCCTTGGGTGGGGGGCTGGGCAGAATGCCAGGGTGGGGCTGTCGAGTCCCTCTTCTGCCAGGTGCTTCTTGACCACACCCACCACTTCATGACACCCTTTGGGGGAAGAGGGGGGCTAGGGAACCCCAGTGTGCCCTGAGGGTCACTGTTCTCCAAACCTTAGAAAGAGCTGACATTTGTCAGTCCCCTACTCCACGCCGGGCACTTAGGCATGTGATCCTCACAACAGCTTGGGAGGCAGGTGGTAGAGTGCCCACTTTCCAGAAGGGAAAACTGAGGCTAGAGAGGTTCGGTCTCTGCCAACGTCACATAACTAATACGTGGCCATGCTGGAATTTGAACCCAGGTCTGCCTGGAGAGTGGATGCTCTTAATGGGTTTTTAGGAATCTTTGTTTACTGACACGCCCCCCGCCCTCCAGCAGAGTGTCCGGAGCTGGAGCCATTGCAGCTCCTCCTATCCCAGCCCCCAGTCCTTCCCTGGGAGGAGGAATGGAGAGGGGAGGGCTTCTTGTCCTAGGAAAAGCTTAATGCTGTGGTCAGGAATGTGCATGCCGCCATCAGCTGATCCAAATTTGAATCCCGCCTCTACCACTTCATTGGTTGTGTGACCTTGGGCAAGTCACTTAAACTCTCTAAGTCTCAGTTTCCTCATCTGCAAGGTAGGGATCAAGCTACCTACCTAGCAGGGTTGTTGAGAGGATTAGATGGGATAATGTGACTAAAATGCTTAACCAGGTACCCAGCAGACGGTGAGTACTACTCAGCTGTATACCATCATCAGGCTGTTGATGACGGTGACAAGGGGCTCACTCCCCACCTGGCATCCTGCACCATCCAACCCCCCACACCCCAAATTCAGACCCAGACCCCTGGCTGCACTTGTCACGTTGGCTGGTCCATCCATCTTTAGGTGCACACACACACACAAAATTAGCCACTATTCACCAAGGACCTGCAGCATGCCAGGCACTTCCTAGGAGGTGGGCCAACCAATGACCAAAGTCTGAGCAAACGAGGCACAGACCCTAGGCTGGGAGCTCCAGGGCCAGAAGCAGCCCACAGTCTCCCCACTGGGGAAGCCCACAGTGGGGCACACCTGACACAACCCAGGGAGGACAGGGTGGACTGTCAGGGGGAGGACAGGATGGACTGTCAGGAAGGCTTCCTGGAAGAGGGGGCCCTTGAACGATGCCTTGAAAGAAGATGGAAGCATGACAGGGCGCAGATGAGGGTCTGGGCACACACTCCCTGGAGACCCCACCAGCAGTGTGACTCCCCAGGCAGTTGAGAGGAATGAGGCTTGTGGGAAGGCCTGAAACCAGCAGCCTCATGGGTCACACTGCGGCCAGTGCTGATTGAAGGGAGTTACAGACCCAGAGGCCCCCTTGGATGTTGGGCACAGGGAAGGGTCGGCTTCTAGCCCCTCAGGTGGGCAGCAAGGTGCCCCAACACTCTGAGCTTGGGGGAAGGAAGCTCTTATCCCTCTCCTGGGAGGGGACCACTCCTGCCCTTCTTGTTGGGGGAAGTGGATGAGAAAGATGGTCTCTAACCCCATCCCTGACACTCCTCTCTGGAAGGGGTCCCAGGCAGTAGGAGGTCTTAGAGACCCCACTCATACTTCTTCCCCCCACACCATCAACGCCGCTTCCAACGCGGACAACGTGAGCAAACATGGTGGATGGGACTTTTGGACAGCCGAGAAAAACCCTTGATGTCCAGCCTCCCAGCCCTGGCTTCCAAGACCCTAGTGAGTGTGCTGGTTGGCTAAGTCAGCTGTGTTGCATCAACTAAGTCCAGAGGGGATCTGAGGGGAAGGGGAGAAGAGGGAGGGAGGGGAGGGGAGCTCCAGCCAGCACCCTGGCCTCTGTTTTTCCAACTTTAATTGCAGCGTTAATCACCTTAATAAGCTGTTTACCAACTACCCACAGCCTGAGACTGGGAGACTTAGAAGCCAAAAAGTGCTTGGAGATGAGTTTCTGAGGCCCCAGGGAAGGGGGCAGAAGGACATGGTTGATGGCTCCTGGTGGGGCTGGGGGCAGAGGGAGCAGGTGGGGGACTTGGGGAGAAGGCTGGGGCTAGGACTTCAGGTTCAGCTTGTCCCAGGACCCAGCAAGCCCTCTCCCAGAAGCCCTAGGGGTTGTCACTTCCCCAGGGAAACCTCCCCTGCTTCCAGCCTGGGTCCTCAGCCCCATCTTTCCATTTTGTCACTCGGCCCTGCTTGCCACCACCAACTCAGTGACTCTTCCCAGGCTCCGGAGTCTGCATGGCGCCTTCTTTATGCTCCATCCCCAGCTCATAGCTTGGGCATGAACCACGCAGAGCACTTTTGTTCACCCAGGGGAGGGCTGCTGGGCTGGAAGGCAGGGGTCCTGGGGATGCTTTTTATACCAAGGTCCCTGGGGTGCTGGGACAGGATCTGAGCTGAGGGTCTCAGGAATGAGGGTGGGGACTTGGGCGTGTTCGCCTGGACACAACCCCCCCACCTTGTGCCCAGCACAAGCTGGAACAGCAAGATGCTCAGTGAACATCAAATGCATGAATGAAGAAACGAAGATGGTGAGCTCTTGGGACCCCTCACACAGTTCCTCTCTTGGCATCGGACCCTCAGGGCTATGAGGGGGAAATGACGACCACGCCCTCTCTGGGCTGCTGGGGGTTAAGTGAGGTGACAAGAGGGAACCCAGTGCCCCATCTCACTACTCTTGAGTGAGTTGCGGGAGTTGATCCGTCTGGCCATCAGGAGGCAGGCCCAGAGAGCCTTGTGACTTGCCCAAGGTCACACAGCAGGTGAGGGGCAGTACTCTGAGTGGGGGGCCTCCTCTGCCTACACCGAGCCACATCTGGACAGTCACTATGGAGTGGGCTCTCAAACCCTTGCAGGCCCAAGAGTGTCCTCTGGATAACGGTGGCCCCAGTGATCTGAGGCCCCAACACGGTTTTCTTCAATTGGCCTTGTAGGCTGGGCAATCTGGGAGGCTTCTTGGAGGTGGGCCCGTTGACCTCAGGAAGGCCGTGGGAACTCAGAGGCCCAGGGAACACTGAGGAAGGGTCTGGAGTCTCTCTGCCTGGGCTGCTCTCTGCCCAAGCTGGGGAGTCAGAGGAGGAGGGGCTTGGGGGGGCGGGGCAGCCAGGACAGGCCTCCAGGAAGGAGGCACGCTGGGGAGGGGGACTGAGGGGGGGCGGGGCCTCGAGCCCCAAATTCCTGGGTTGTCTCCTGAGGCAAATCGGAGCAGGATTGGAAACGTCTGCTGAGTAAGCAGGGAACAGAGACTACACACCCTGGAGGATTAGCTGGAGTGGAGGAGGGGTGCCCCCCCCAACCCAGGCAGTTCACCTCGCACCTGGCAAAGGCAGCAGCGTGCCCTTCCCTGGGACTGAGGGCGCCTGGCCACGTCATGCGCTGCGTGTGGCACTGTCCCACACCCATCCCCCAGGCCAGTCAGGCATGCCCTGAGCTCAGGAATCACCGATGGGGAAGGGAGAGGATGACACGCCCTCCGCTGGGGAGGGGGGCCGCTGAAGAAGTCCGAAGGCCAGAGGGAGCAGGAGGTGGGCTGGACAGAAAGGAGGCAGAAGAAAATTGTTCCCATGTTGGAGAGAGCCCCTTAGGCTCTGGGCAGGGAAGATGGAAGGAGGACCTATTGTGTGCTAGGCCCTATGCTGGGCGCTTTCACAGACACTCTCTCCTTTGAGCCTCATAACAACCCGGCAAGGTCAGTGCCATTATTATCCCATTTTGTAGATGAGACAGTTGAGACTGTGTTACCTCAGGTCAGTCACTTGCCCTCTCTGAGCCTTCCTTACTTTCCCATCATCTATAAAATGGAACTGATCGTATCTCTCTTGCAGGGCTGCGGAGGAAATTAAATGAGATAACACATGTAAAGGGCTTAGCCCAAAGCTTGGCACAATGGTGGGAGAGAAACAAACAGTACCCTCAGTTTTAGATGAAATTAGCCGTGGGTGGTAAGGACACTCCTCAGTTGGCCTAGTTCTATGCACCCTCAGTGGGTCCAAAGTTGACCTTTCCTCCTCTGCAGGGGAGGTCTCACATAGAATTCCTCCCTCTCCTGGGAAAGTGCTTTCTTGATTCCAACCCAAGCCTGCCATGCTTCAGATATAATAGAAGGATGAACACTCAGGAAAGAACCATGTCTCGCACCAGTAGAAGGGAAGACAAAGGGGGTTAATATGTGTCAGCTACCAATCAGCTAAAAAGCTGCCCTCCACACCTAATTCTTACAATATTTTATTGTTTTGTGTTTCCATTATAAAAGCAATTTTTCTTACTTATTGCTATACTAGAGCGTAGCCACTGATGTCTTATATTTATCTTGTATCTAGCCACTAACCCAAAATTATCTTGATTAGGAAAGTTTTCTGTTTTGTCTTTGTTTTTATTTTTTTAAGTGTGTCTGGAGTCTTCTAGGTATGCAATCAAATATCAGTGAAAAAAAGAAAGAGTTTTATCTTGGCTTTTCTGCCTAGTTGGAAGGATTTGGGGGTTGCAGGAGGGATAATCTTTCATAAATGAAGAAGTTGGGGGCCTTGTCTGCCTCTGCATTAGCTCTGGCTCAAGTAAGCAGTGGATGGTTTCACCCCTTCAGATGCCTTCTCACCTAAGGTGCTCAGGGTTGTCCTGGGAGCACAGTCAGACATCCTTACTCTTCAACCATCCCCCTGCACAACTTCCTCCACTCATCACCAAGTACCTGTGCTACTGGATGTCTGAGGGAGACAGCCCACGCCAGAGCTTTGCTCAAAGGTGACCCCCCAGCCCACGAAGGTGCTTGTAGGAACAGAGACTCCCAGGCAGAGAAGAGCAATCAAGGAACAGGGGTACTTGGGCAGGATTCCTCACAGACAGAGAATGTTTTTTCTTGCTTGTCAGTTGGAGATACTAATTACTAATCCTTGCTAAATCCTTACTGTATGATAGTGCCTTTTGTGTTTTAACTCATTAAGTCCTCACAACAACTCTATGAAGCCTGTGTTATCACCTTCATTTCCAGGTGAGGAAAGTGAGTTACAGAGAGAGGTTGAGAAACTCACCCAAGGTCATAGAGTTGGACTTGAACTCAGGAATCTGGCTCTTTATTATTTGTGCTCCCGGGGGCTGAACTATTCTCTTCATGATTAAGTGGTAAGCTGGTGGGTCGGGGGAAATTAGGTGGGGTTGGGGAAGAGAGACACTTCTGACACCAAACTGGTCTATGCAAGGTAAAGGAATAAGCCACCATATCTCCTGGCACACCTGGTGGATTTCCCAACTCACCAAGGACGTACTCTCCCTGCCTCCCTGACCTTTGGAGGCATCATCTGATCGTTATCCCTACTGCATAGGCAAGGATATAAAGACCCAGAGAGGTAGTGACGCGTCCGTCCAAGACCTCTCATCTGAGTGCCTGCATCCCAAAGTATAAATCCGTGAAGGCTTTCTGGAGGGGGAGGCAAGTGTTATTTTTCAAGGGGGGGGTATAATTCTTGTTGCTCAGATGGAGCTACCAATGGGCTGGGAGTGGGAGGGGCCCAAACTCAGAGATGAGTTTCAGGGCAAAATTCAGGGTTTGGAAAGGGGGGTGGGAGGACTTGAGGAGGTAAGGCAGAGACCTGGGTCACATGGGGGTGGAAGAGGCCTGCACTGGTGGAACCAGCTGATCACCCTGGACTCGGGGAATGTGACAGGAGCTGGGCAGGGGCATGTCAGGAGCCTCCTGCCGTCTGGCTTCCCCCAGGATCTGTTGGAGCAAAGAATTCCCAGGGGCTCCAGGGCTGGGAGGAGGAGTTTGCAGCAGGCCCCGGCTTGCAGAGACCGAGAAAGCAGCTCCTGGGTCCAGCACGGGAGGAGTGGTCTAGTGGCTCCACAGCAGGCAGGCAAGGCGGGCAGTGGGAAGGGCATGGCCAGGCCACGTGCCCCTATCCCCTTCTTGTCCTCTGCCCAACCCATCTGCGGAACCCCTCCACCCTAAAGGTAGTGGCAGCATCAGGGCTGAGGGAGGGGTGAGCAGGCGGAAGAAGAAACTGAGCCAGGAGCCCCTCAGTCTGAGAGGGGAGGCCAGTGCCTTGTTCTCTGGCAACCTCCACTAGGAGGGAGGATTACAGTGTCGATGGGTCAGGCCAGTGTGCAAAACAGGACAGAGAAGATGATCGCAGGGTGGGCTTCTAGGTGGAGGAGACTCCTAGGGAATCTTATGCTGTAAGTGGATAATTCCAATGTTGTGCTCCTGACTTCGTTATTTGGCCTCTCTGTGGACGTGGGTGGCTGAGAGAGTGGGCCCCATCACAGGCCTGAGTGGAATCTCCTCATGCCAGCAACAGGAGCTTTCTTGGGTTTGACCCAAAACCCAACTGAATTCTGAAAGGGATGATTTATATGTGTATTCCACAGAGAGTGGCACCCTCCCCTGGAAATGAAGTCATCCCTCCATTTTCAGGCCAGAGAGGCTGAAGGCCTGGCGCTGTGAGGCGGGGAATCAGAAAGTTTGATGTTTGGAGGAAATGAGGGGCCAACCCCTCCCCCCGGAGGCTGGCCAGACGTACCCCCAGGATGCCAGTGAGGCTGAGTCCCTCATCGTCATCACACTATGGGGCTGGGAACAGTTGCAGAATGCGTCCAGTCTGACAGGGGAGGAAGAATCCTGTGCTTTGGGAACCCTCAGGATCATGGGAGAGGCAGGGTCTGCCTTACAAAGCTGCAGACTGGAGTGGAAAGTGGCAGTAGACACACGTTAGGGTCCCCATCTGCCACACACACACAGGACTTAGCAAGAGAAGTTATCTGAGAGTATATGTAACTTGCCCAAGGTCACACAGCAAGTCGGATCAGATCCAAATCTTTGGCTCCCTCCTTCCTTCCTGGGGCTGGTATCACCATCGGGGCAGGGGAGCTGAGGGAGACTTCCAAGGGAAAGTCCTCGTAAGCTCCCCTTGACTAGCCTCTGGGTTCCTGTGGCTGAGCTGGCCTCGATGGCCTTGTCTGGGAGCCATGGGTTGTGCCAGGAAGGATTTGGGGTCAGGAGTTCTTTTTGCTGGAGCTCAGGAAAAGAAACCGGCAAAGCTTCAGGGAACAAAGAAAATAAAATCATAATAAAATTATCAGGTTTCTGCGGCCATTCAGCCTCCCTCCCCAACCACTCACCAGGGAAATATTCCCAGAAAATAGGAGATGGAGAGCCAGGAAAAGGGGAAGGGAAGAGAAGGGGGCGGGAGAAGAGAGAAAGAAAAAAGAGAATTCCCCTATCCTATACACACACCCACGTGCACTCACACACAGGGATGCTGTCCATATATTTCTGTGTATGTGTGTGTGTTTCTGCCTATGGCTGAGACCCTGGGTAGCTCCTTCTCGGGGTATCCCTCTGTGTCGTGCTTCTGCCTGTGAGGCTGTCAGTTGTGCATGCTTTCTCTGTGTATGTCCGTGTACAGCCCAGGAATGCTTCATGCATATGTGTGTCCCTGTGTACGACTCTGCCTGCTCCCCACATCTGTTGTGTGTATCCGCCTGTCTATGTGTGCATTTCTTTGTGGAAATGTGTGTGCACGTATATGCCTGGCTCCCTGGGTCTGGCTATCTCTGAGCATTTATCTGGAGCATTAAAATGAAACTTTCTGGCTGAGCGAGGTGACTCACACCCGTCATCCCAGTACTTTGGGAGACCGAGGTGAGAGGATTGCTTGAGCCTAGGAGTTCAAGACCAACCTAGACAACATAGTGAGACTTTGTCTCTGAAAAAAAAAAAAAAAATTAGGTGTGGTGGCACATGCCTGGAGTCCCAGCTACTCAGGAGACTGAGTTCGGAGGATTGCCTGAGCCCAGGAGGTTGAGGCTGTGGTGAACCATAATCGTGCCACTGCACTCCAGCCTGGGCATTAGAATGAGAACCTGACAAAAAAAAAAAAAAAAAAAAAACAACCTTTGCATTTTAAGTTTTGGGGTAGAAGCGTCTTTTATTCCTCTCCTTTAACCCATCTGTGCAGGCTAGGAATGGGGGAAGAAGAGGTCTGGAGAGGTGGCCGCTTGTCTCTCTCTAGGCCTTTTCATCTAAGAAGAGAGACAGCTGTCACCCAAGGACTCACTGATGGAGTTTCTCCCCACCCCCAAGTACAGCAGATACGTGCTCAGAGAAGGGGCGGTGCACAGAGAGCCTTGGAACGAGAGAGGAAGATGTGAAAGCCAAATACTTGGGGGTTGGTGACTTTTTCTTTTCGACCATAAATGCTGAAAGCTCACTCACCTCCTAGAACACGGGCACCCAGGTCAAGAGGACCCTAGTTCTGAAACCAGCTCCTTTGTGGACAGGATGGAGAGGATCATGGTAGGGCGAGGCCCGTCCCACACCTTTGCCTCAGCCTGCCTCCTAGCTTCTGCCTCTAGCTCCTAGTCAACTCCATCTGGCTCCTCCTGCCTCCTCCTGGTCAAAGAGCCTGGGAAGGAAAGGGTTATCCCAGGGGAAGGTGGGTGGGAAATACCTGTAGGATGCTTTTCTGGAAGAAAGAGGCTTCAGAGCCCCCAGGACAGAAAGCTGAGAGGAGATTTGCCACCACTACAATGAAGGGAGTAGAGATTAGACACCAGGCAGAAACCAGGCAGCGTTGGGGCAGGGGAGGAGAGGAACGGGTCTCTCATCGGCTCCTCAGAAGCAGAAAGTCATTGTCCTCCTCCTCTGGCTTTTCCCCTCTCTACCCACTTCCCTTATACATTTTGGGGAGGTCCTTGATCTCCAAGTCCCCGTCTACACAGGCCTTAGCTACCCAGATAACATTCCACTGACTCTCTGGATACAATCCCAGAGGCAAGTCCAGGCATCCACACTCAAATGGGGTTTGGAGCTGAGTGAATTGGCTGCCACAGCTATGCAGACATTTTGTCGGGGGAACAACCAGCTCCCCACCCCCACCTCGGATTTGGGGGTGGAGGAGGGGCGGCCTGTCACTCGGTGTCTTCCCCCTCGCCCCCATCCCATTCTCCCCCTTCCCACCTGCAAGTAATTTGGCCAATGGGAGGGCTGTTAAGATTGCGGTGTGGAATCCCTCAAGATCTGTGTGCATTTGGTGAGGAGGGGGAGAACTCCTTTCCCCCCAGACCCCTCGTGCCCTCTTCCTCTTCACGGCAGCAAATTACTTGTAATTATCTCACATTGAAAGCCTTCAGGAGCTGCTCCCAAAATTGCTTTAATTGAATTAATTAAATCTCATTTTGCTGGGGAGAGCACGGAGGCATGTCTTAAAATAGGATAGGGAAGGCAAGTGACCCAGAGAGAAGGGAAGCCCCAAGTCAGCGTCCCATGGTTGAGCCCCTCAAAGATGATGACATGTGCCCTGGACATTTTCCTGGCACTGTTTTCCTGTGTCCCGATTTCAGATGCACCATCGTTTGCATCGGGGACCTTGTCTGTGTCCCGCTCTCAGATGGTGAGGACCAAGGCTGTGTTGATTTCTCTATCCCCATCCTCTCTACCCCCCACCCCTCACAGGAGGCAGGTCAGCCAGAGGCAGATAGGGAATGGATGGCAGAGGAATTCACCCTCCTCCCCCCTCCCTCCCCGATAATCATAACAGCAGTTGGAAATGCCATTTATGAAGAGCTTACTGTGTTCCAGGCACCGTGTCAAGCATGTTACAAACACTATCTCATTTTGTCATCATAACCACACAGCCGAGCAAGTCCTATTAGTGTTCCGGTCTTGAGGGTGTGTGTGGGGGGGGATGAGGCTCAGAGAGAGGCGAAGCAACTTGCCAAAAGTCACACAGCTTGCAGGTGGCAAAGTTGCAACTCTTTGGAGGTCAAAGGCCCTGTTCTTAGCCATCCAGTCTTGTTCCCCCTCCCTTATTGACCCAACTTTCCCAGTAGGGCTTCCTCATGGGAAGAAACTGGATAGCTTGGGGGAAGGGAAGGGGGCATCTCCTCCATGGAGCTTCCAGGGGAACCTCCCTGAAGCCTAGGAGAACTAGACCAGCTCCCAAATGGAAAAGAGACTCCCCTGAAAAGGGCAGACAGGGGTGGGGGGAGATGCTGTCAGCTCAGCAGGCCCCTGGCTGAGAGAGTAATTACACTCCTTCTGCTACTTAACTTTACAACCTGGGCTGTTGTTTTAAAGACACGACTTGTGTTGGGCTGTCCAATTAATCTCGCCTTTGGAGGCTTTCCGAGATGGGGTGGTAGATCTTATCTTCGGTCTGTGGAAAGAGGAGTGTGCAACCTGCAGTAGGAGGGAACAGCTGCCCCAAGGGTCTGTGGCCTCAGAGGAGACCCAGAGGAGGGACCTGGGACTGGGGCCACTGAGAGCCAGGGGCAGGGGAAGGCCTGGAGTGGGGAAAGGAAAGATGTCTCTCCTCTTGTTCCTCACTGCTCTGGATCTTGGCTTCGGCTTACCTCATGCCGCTTGGCATCCCCAAGAGAATCTTCCATGTGTGTTTTGGGGAGTGGGGGTGGCCATTATCCCAGAACAGGGCAAGAAGCTGGGGCTGAGGAGGGACTGACTATAGGCGTCTGGAGTTGGGGGACTTCCCCAGAGCATCAGCCCCCCCCCCCCCCCCCCCCGGG
>NW_007251251.1:15837-19807 GCF_000164805.1 Carlito syrichta
GCCTTGTGACCTGGATTTGGGTGGCTCTCTGGTCTGCTGGGATTGGCCAGAAGTGCCAAGTGGGCTTTTCAGACTGCAGCAGGCCCTGAGCTTGCAGAGCCTGGGAACAGGCTTAGACAGCAGGAGGGACACCCGACTTGGAAGCTTTCTGCCTGGAATTGGAGGCCCTTCCCCCAACCCCTCAGGCCAGCAGGGTGGAATTCCCTGAATGATTCCACTGCCCTGATCCTCAGCCCCCTGCGCCCTAATCCCTGGGGTGCTGTGCATCCCAGGATGAATGGGAGCCCCTTGACAATCCCCACACTGCCCTCTGTCTGGCATTTGCCACACAAGCCTCTGGTCATTTGACTCCCTGTTAGCCCAAAGCATCGCCTGGGTCATCTTGGCATCCCTAGAATCTAACACAGAGGCTCTACGGATGTCTGTTGGACAGTGAAGTCCAGTTCTTGTCAGTGTCCCCCTTCTCTTTCCCCTCCTCCTTCCTCACAGAGAGCTGTGGGCATTCTGCCTCCAAGCAGCATACTTCCTCAGGCTGGATTGGACCAGGGGCGTGTTCTCTCCCAAGGTAAACAGGGCCTCTCCCCAGACCAAAGGTGAAGCGCAGGGGCTGTTCCAGAATTGGACTGAGAACAAATGTGCCAGTGAGGGTCACTCGGACCTCAAACATCTCCAGAATGAGCATCTTCTGGTTTCACCTGGGAGTGTAAGAAACTGTGGAATGAACATTATCAGATGTGCCAGAGCTAGCACCACAGAGCTAGTCGGTGGCAGAGGCAAATCTCAAATTCAAGTTCAGTGTGCAGATGGGTCAGATGGGAAAGATGAGATAGGTAACCAGGCCCCACCCCCAAGCAAACACACCACACAGCCAAGACCCAGGTTTTTGTACAAACTTTAATCTCTGAAAGTTTACAACATGAGGGATGGTAAGAGCTTGAGGAATGCTGGTTCAGATCAGTTATACATCTGAGCAGTTCCTTTAGACAGAGACATCTGTGAGGAGCTGAACTCAAGGCCCACCCCACCTATTTCAGGGTGTCTCAACCCGCACTCATCCAAGAGCCTGTATGTCCCTATTTCCCCCAAAGTGTCATCTGACTGTGTTTCCAAGAGTGTGTGCATGTGGGTTTGTTAGGCATTGGGTGGGGACAGGAGAGGACAGCCTCTTAATAAATACCTGGTGAATTACTCAGATAATTGGATCCAATATCTATTCCAAATGGGTAGACATGGGGAAAAGAGGGCTTTTCTAGGAGAGAATATGTTACCCTAGGGCCACACACTCCACATTTCTCTGCATCTCTCCTGCCTCCTGCGACAGTGAATGGGTGTGTCAGTTATGAGGATAATGGGCTGACTTCCAAGAAAAATCAGTGGGTGGGTGGGACCCAATAGTAGCCACACATGGGCAGGACAAGGCCCAAGGCACACAAAGGTTTAAAAAAAAACAACTCAACATTTTTCTGGCTGGCAGTCAGGATGCAGTGGGATGGTAGTCCTTTTGAGGGCAGTGCGGGGGGTCAAGGGCGGTGGGAGGGGAGTGGCCCGACCAAGGGTCCTGGGGGCAGTCTCAACTCCAGCTAAGGACTCTCTCCAGAGCCTCTGTCTAGCTGAAGGGAAGGTGCCCCATCCATAAAAGTGGTGGGGGACAGCAGTTCTGGCCGAGGTCCTTGATTTAGCTATGTGGGTTAGGGGTCCAAGACCCCACTCCATCCTCTTTTCTCCTCTAATTCCTTGTTCTCTAGAGATAATCCATCTGGAGTTGGTTTCCTCCCAGCCCAGAAGGGGTGCTGGGTCCTGGACTTTATAGGAGGGCTGAGGGCATGACTCGCCCTTTCCAGACTCACATCATCTGAGGCAGAGCCAGGACTTCTGGGGAGTGATGCTGATACCAGGCTCCCAAGCTGTTGCTATAACCACCAGTGGGCAGGACCCCTGCTTTGGGGAGATCCCAGAGGGAGGGAAGGGCTGGAGAGCAGGGAGACAGGGAGGAAGTCCTCCCAGGTAAGTCCCCTTCCTGGCCCCCAGAGTTCTGCTTCAGGAGCTTCTTGTATTTGGAGCGCTTGTTCTGAAACCAGATCTTTACCTTTGGGGAGAAACGGGGGAAGAATTGAAGATCAGGAGGAGTATGGAAAGGTTCGAGGAAGGGAAAGGGACTCAGCTGCAGGGAGCAGCCCCCGAGCCGGAGCCGAGCAGAGGTTAGGAACGTTTGCTCCCGTCCAACACAGTCCAAAGTCCCATGAGTTCCTGCCTCTGCGCTAGCAACCAGTGCTCCCTGTCTGGTGTGCCCTCCTCTACCTGACCCCTCTGCCACACACACATGCACGTCCCTCTGACGCTTACTGAGAGCCTGCTATGAACACTCATGGAAGAACAGTGGCAACAGGACCAGGGGATCCATCTGTCATTCACACCTGGAGGATAGGTTCCCAGAAACCAGGCAGGGGGAAGGCTAGAGCTCTGGAAAGGACAGGACTGGCCTCACCTGGGTCTGGGTGAGGCCGAGCTGCGCGGCCAGCTGGGCCCTCTCGGGCAGCGCCAGGTACTGTGTGTGCTGGAATCGCTGGTTCAGGTGCTGCAGCTGCAGGCTGGAGTAGATGGTTCTCGGCTTGCGCAGCTTCTTGGCTGGGGCCTGTAGACGCTGCTCTGAGAGCTCTGGGGACAGCGGTGGCTTCTCCAAGTCTAGGGGACAGCACAAGAAGTGTGTGTAGAGGGGGCGGAGGAGGGTGAGGGGTAGGACTGTCAGTTTTATAGACTCATTTGCATCTTGTCTAAAAGTGCAGCCACCAGCATTGCTCCCTGGGTCTCTGTCCGTTTCCACCTTCCTGTCAAGCTCTTTTCACCCCCCACGCCCACTGTGTGCCAAGTGTTAAAAGGCGCAGTTCTGCCCTCAGGGAGCTCCGGCTCTCAGGGTTCAGCGACCCTAGGAAGGAAGCACCAAGGACCAAGCGCGCGAGTACGCGTCGCCTGCCATGGGGGGTAGAAGCCCGTGTGGTGGCGGGGCTTGGGGTGGGGCAGGATAGAAAGACGGGTGGAGGGCTGGGGCGAGGGCTAGGGATGACAAAGGAAGAGCATTCCAGACAGAGGGAACTCAGAAGCAAGGCTTGGACGGAGGCGCGAGATGGTGTCTGCATGGCAGCCTCGGGCAGCCACAAGAGGGGTGGGTCTAGGCCCAACTGGGAGCACCTTGAATGGCAGCCTCGCAAGTGACCTTAGGGTTTGCCACCGCCTGGCCTGCTGTAAGGGGCCGCCCCTCTCCTGAGGCGCACCCAAAGGGAAAAGTGACCGTCTCTTCCCTCCCTTCCCCAGGGCGGGCTGGGTTTTCAGGGACCCCAGAAGCCGAGTCGGCTTGGGGGCAGCCCCTTCCTCCGCAGGGTCGCAGCACAGAGGGGTTCCGGAGTGACCAGGGAGGTGACCCGCATTCGGAGAGCACGCTGGAGGCCAAGTGCGCTGTGGTGTTGCTGTGGGAGATCTGGTCACCTCCCGCGCCGCGCTCTCCAGGAATCTCGGCCTGAGGGGGACAGCCCGGCCCTAGAATGTGGTGGAGGAGGGGCGAGGATTTCCATTCTCCCAAGCTAGCAGCCCCACCGGGGACCCTGGAGACGTCCCAGGTGGAGGGGGGAGTAGGGTGGACGCGGTGGCCCAAGTGCCTGCGGGCTCAGGACAACGTTGGCCGCATTTCACGCGGGTCTGTCCCGCCGATCCCGCTTGTGTCCGCCGCACCTCGCCCTTTCTCCCCCGGTCGGACTCACCCCCCAAGTCAGGGTCCCCGCCCTCGGCTGGCCGCGGTCACCAGTCACCTTCACCTCCCCCGCACCCTTCACCCGCGGCCTCGGGCGCTGCGGGCTTCAGACCTTTCCCCCCTCGACCCCGGCCTCAGCCAATTCCCAGAGAAACCGTTGGGTTTCAGCTCCCGCCCGCGCCCGTCCTGCCTCCCCTGCTCGACCCCACTGCTGGCAGCCCCGGGCTG
>NW_007251251.1:19827-21576 GCF_000164805.1 Carlito syrichta
GCCTCTCTGGCTGCGGGGACGGCGCCGGGCCAGCGGTGACGCACATCGGGCCGCGGAGGCAGGCCCGGCGGCGGCCTCTCCCCGCCGTCGGCGCCGTCAGCTCTCGGGGCAGACTCCTCCAAGTTCCTCCTGACAGCTGCCGGCCTCTACACCAGCTACAGCAAGTCGCCGCTGGATCTGCCCTGGTCTCGATCCTGGAGGCCCAGGGCCTCCCTCCAGGCGTCCCACACCGGCAGCTCACAGGGTGCCAGCTGGACTCACTTGAGGCCAAGCCTTTCCCTGAGGCGGGGGTGGACGCAGAGTGGGTGTAAAAAGAGGACCCCAGGCTCTCTCTCACACGCCAATCACGAACTCAAGAGTGGGCCCAAAACATCAAATCCAGTAGAGAACTGCTATACCTCTACTGTAAGGACAGTGTGTGTCTGGTTTTCGTTCTATCGGGGTAAGTCAGTAAAAGAGACAAACTCTCCACTCTGGTGTCTGAGACCAAACAAAGGAAAGGCAAGGAGTGCGGAAGACAGGACCCTGACACCCATCCAGTGCCAACAATTCTCTTAAGGACAGGGTTGTGCTATCCCCCCTCACCCCCCCACCACATTAGCATATACTACGGGAAGAAGCCAAGGGATTCATTTGTAAAAACGACAGCTCCTCCCTCCAGCTCCCCCACCCCCACACGCCCAGCTGCCTGGTTCTGCCACAGAAAGCAGTTCACTTTTGGGGGTTCCGAGCAAGTTCCCTACAATCCACTTTCCTGGCCCCATGAGGTGAAAGATCAAAAGCCTGGAACACAGGCTGTCCCTGACTCATGCACACCCTTTCTTCAGGCCTCAGTTTGTCCATCTGTGCATCAAAAAGGTTGAGTTCTCAAATCCGAGGGTCACTTCTGGCCCTGATGGTCTGTGAGCTCCTATATCAGAGCCACAGGGGGAGGGAGGAAGACATCTTGGTCCCGGGCGGACCCCAGCGAAGTCCCCTGGTGGATGCGCATCCTTGGAAGCCAATTGTGGGGGCAGTTGGGCAGGGACAGGGAGGCAGAGGACCTGGAGTCCACACCAGAGCCAGTGCAGATGGGTTTATGCGCAGTACCCATGCCCACATCCTATGTCAGCTCAGCTGTGCAGGGCTTCTTGGCTTCACTGGGACCTTCCCATGAGCACTTTCTCAGGAGCTCAGAGCTGCAATGGGGGACTGGGGCCTAACCTACCCCAAGGTCAAGAGGCGGAGATGACGGGCATGGCCTGCTCCTCCACGGAAGGCTGAGGGTAGCCAGGGAGCAATGAGACACTTCTCCACCAGCCTCCGGCTACATTCTTAGAACAATTGATGGTGGGTCCTAGCCCCAGATTCTGCCGGGCCAGCTTCCAGCCAAGGTCAGGCAGGGTCTGGGGAGAGCGAGCAGGGCCAGGGAAGGGAGGGGAAGGGGTCCAGAGGTCTACAGCCCCTCCAGCCGGACTTGGTTTCTGTTTATCATCAAGACTAACTCCGAGAGGAGGGACACAAGGAAGGAAGGGAGTGCAGGATGGGGAGAATCCTCAGGAGGGGGCCAGGTCCCCACCCTCACATCTGGATTGCTTTGCTTTTCCGTTACACATAGGTACGCACAACCCCGCTGCTCCAGGGGGTGGGGTAGACAGCCCTCCCTCCCAGCTTCCTTCGACTGCAAATCGAAACCAGGTCGGTTTTGAAAGGAGACCTAGATCGACTCGCCCCCGCCCCTCCCCCCCGTGTCTCCCGCCCCATCCCTTC
>NW_007251251.1:21682-22487 GCF_000164805.1 Carlito syrichta
TCCCCCAACCCCCCGATCCCGTGGAATCTGCGTGAGGTTTGAATCCCGCTAGCTGCGTCCAACCAGGCGAGGGCGAAGTTTAGGGGCGCACAGGAGCCGAACCCCAGAGGTGGGAAGAGCCGCCGCGGCGGGACTTACCTGTCTCTGGCTCCCGCGGATGCTCTGGGAGGCCGCGGAGGGGCTGGGAGAGCGCCGCGGGTTGCTGGCAGGGCAGGTAGGAATCTCCGGGGGCCGCCGGCCCGGCGTAGGGGTAGGACAGGAGGTGGCCATACGGCCGGGAGTAGGGCAGATCGGGGGAGGCTGCGGTTGTGGGACACAGGCCAAGCGGGTAGGCACCCACCACCGACGGGACGGGGCCGAGGTCTGGGAAGACGGCCTTGGAGGCGTCCCGGCCAGGGAGGGGGCAGGGCAAAGAGGTCATCGTGGCCGGGGCCGGGGCCGCAGGGCCATGGCCCGGCACGTAATCCGCTCCCTCCGCCAACTCGCTTTCCCAAGCCTCGGGCGCGGGGCCGGACGGGCCCCCCAGCCAACCGCCCCCACACTTAGGATCCCGGGGAAAGTGTCTCTCCGCGCCTCTTCCAGCGGAGAGCGCGCGCCCGGGAAAGGGGTTCCGGGGGGGTGCCCCCCCATGGCTTTCCCCTCCCCAAGTCCACGGGGGCCCCCCTCCCCTGCAGCCGGTTCGGTTCCCGGGACCCGACGGGGGCCCCGCCCACCCAGACGCCCCGGATTGGCTGCCGCGCGCGGCGACGTCATGGAGTCCTGGGGCCGGGCCCCGCCCCCCGGGTCAGCCGGCGGTAGGGAAGCC
>NW_007251251.1:23036-27693 GCF_000164805.1 Carlito syrichta
CGGGAGGCTGGAGCCTTGCTCGAACCGGGACAGAATCCGGGAGTGCGAGATGCGTCCAGTTGATGGCTCCCGGGAGGCAGAGGAAATACGGCAGGCCGGTGTCCCTGGCTGCATTTTTCAGGTCTCTATGCGGGACCTGCCTCTAAACATGGGTACCCATGGCCTGATGGGCACGTGTTCACATGTACAAGCATATGTTGCCACATGTACACGGTTGCACAGGGACTCCATTCAAATGCAGCATATATACGCGCGGCAGGGCACGGTGGGTCACGCCCGTAATCCCAGCACTTTGGGAAGCTGAAGCAGGAGGACTGTCTAAGCCCAGGAGTTCCAGACCAGCCTAGGCCACATAGCAAGAACTCGTCTCTACCAAAAAAAAAATCAAAAAATTAGCTCGGCGTGGTGGCAGGCACCTGAAGTCCCAGCTACTCGGGAAGCTGAGCCAGAAGGATCGCCTGAGCCCGGGAGGTTGAAGCTGCAGTAAGCTGTGATGGTTCCACTGCACTCCAGCCTGGGTGACAGAGTGAGACTCTGACTCAAAATAATAATAATTTTTTAAAAAAAGAATGTGATTTAAAGGCAGCTCAGAACATACATATTCTCATATGCCAATATACAGATGTCTACATTGAAGTTCACACTAGCATCCCTCAATGAAAAGAGAGGCCCATTCATGCATCTGCAAACAGTTTAGACTGTGATGTGTATACATCTACATACCCAAAGATGATTATCACCATTCTTCTTTTTTTTTGTTTTTTTTTTTATTTGGAGTCTCACTCTGTCACTCAGACTGGAGTGAGCCAGAGTGGCCACTGCAGCCTCGACCTGCTGGGCTCTGGCAGTCTTTCCGTCTCAGCCTTCCAAGTAGCTGGAACTACAGGCGCATGCTACCACACCCGGCTAATTTTTTATTTATTGTAGAGATGAGGTCTCGCGCCAAGGTGGGTCTCAAACCCGCGGGCTCAGGCAATCCACTCACCTCAGCCTCCCAAAGCGCGGGATTACAGGCTGAGCCACCGAGCCCGGTTTATCACCATTCTTGAATAAAAACACCAAGCAGTACTTGTCTCTTACACAGACAAGTGCCAGCAAGTGAAGTCGAATCGCTGGTGTACATACTTGAAAATACAGAAAATTCAAGCATATAACATTTAAGCACCCTATAAGAGATACATGGCCACACACCTACAATTTTATGCTAAGGGAAAGATCCATTCCCCAATTCACCAGTCTTCACAGATTCCCCAGCACACCCGCACACCTTTTTCCCACTTGAATATGATGCAACTTGGCAGGCACATTCTTCTTTGCATACACACACACACACACATTCTCTTTCTCTCTCTCTCTCTCTCTCTCTCTCTCTCTCTCTCTCTCTCTCTCTCTCACTCACTCAATCACACACTTGCTCTCATGATCAAGTCCCCCAGTAAAGGTAGCAGTCGTTGAGTTGGGCGAAGGGAGAGGATGATGATAAGTGAAAGAGGGAAGCCTGGAAGGGCAGGACAAGGCATTGGGGAATGGCCAGGGTCAAGCCCCCTAGGAGAGACAAAAATCAAAGGAAGGGGGCACCTGGGTGGTTGAAGCCCATAGTCTCGTGTCCTGCAGGGAGGAGGGACAAGTCTGCTTCAGACTGGACTCACTACTAGAAGGGACAGAGACAGGTTTTTTTCCAAGCAAACACTCCTTGGCATCTGGCTTGGAGCTCTCCACTCTAAAGCCTTGGAGCTGGGAAGAAGGGTCTCTATAGAAGACCCTCTCCTCTGGATGACTGGAGAACCTACTCCCCTCTCATCCAGCTGGATATGGAGTGTTTGCTTGGTAGAGAAATGCTTTTCCTATGTGACACTGCCTTTCTCCTTTTCTTACCCAACTCTAGCTGTGCCGCCACCTCCTTAGAGCAGGGGCTGGGAATCTTTGGGGATAGATTCTTGCAAACCTTCCTTTCTGCCACCGTCATGTTCCTCTGGATGGAGGGTGGGACCCAGAACCTGGCAGTACAGGGGTGGAGTTCCAAGAAAAGTCTCTCAGGGCGCATCAAAGGAAGAAAATGTTTTGGGGGGTGGGGTTGGCTGTCGGGGAAGATTCCACAGAAGAGATGATTTTGAGCTGGAGTTGAAAGGATGAGTGGAAGAGACACTTCCTCCCAGGGCCTTCCACCCAGAGGCCTTTCTTGTTGGACTGAGGAAGAAAGGGCAGGAGTGGGTTTTCTGGCAGGCCTTGGCAGCAGTTGGCTTTGGGTATCTTCCCAAGCCAGGAGATTCATGGTGTCTGTCCTAAATTCTCCTATACTCTTGAGGGCTTCTCAGAACTCTTGTAGGATCCTTACCCAGCAGCCCTTTAAAATGTATCAAAAACTCTGACCATGTGCGGTGGCTCATGCCTCTAATTCCAGCACTTTGGGAGACCAAGGCAGAAGGGTCGCTTAGGCAACATAGCGAGACCTCATCTCTACAAAAAATAAATTAGCAGGGCATGGTAGTGTGCACCTGTAGTCCCAGCTACTAGGGAGGCTGAGGTGAGGGGACCACCTGAGCCTGGGAGGTTGAGGCAGTGGTGAGCCATGGCTGTGCCACTCTGTCCAAATTTTTTTAAATCGAACACAACATGCGAGTCCTGTGTGTCTTTATGCACTCACACAAAACCGGTGATGGAAGTACTTTCACCCCCTACCTTACAAAGGAACAGCTCCCTGCCTCATCACCACCTTTTTCCAGGCTCCCTCTTCCTGCACTCCCGAAGGTGTGAGGCAGGGTAACCTGGTTCAGAAACCTTGGGATCGCCTCAGATGCAGACTCCCCCACGGGAGGGGGGGCACGGGGATCTCTCCCAACGGAGCCAAATCTCACAGCCTCAGGAGAGGTGGGAGATGCGGACTAGAAGGGCAGTGATGCCACATTTGATCACAGGGGTGGGGGGCGCTCCCTCCCAGGGAAGGTTAGCATGGCCTCCCCCATAAGGATCTCAAGCAAATTCGTGAAGCATTCCGTATTTTAAAAATAAATTTATTCTTATGTTTTAAAAAAAAGTGCGGGAAGGCTGACTTGAGAGGACGGAGGCCTGGGTTCCAGTCCAGTTGAGCCCTGGCTGTGATATTCTGGGTCAGCCATTTCCCGATTCTGAGACTAGTTTATCCAGAAGGATAAGAGGAAGGGCTGGACTAAAAGCTCCAAGCCTTTGTCGTTTGCTTTATGATGAATTGCCAAAACCCAAACCTAAAACCATAATAAAACCCAGAACAGAGGGGGAGGGGGGGAAAGTGGGAACAGGGAAGGTAGGAAGGAAAAAAATGCGAATTTTCTCTTGTCACTACCAACTCCTCAGACCCCGGCTGGTCACAAGAACTAGGAGTGGCTCTCCCAACCCTTTCCTACGCAGATCTTCTGGCTTGGGACGCCTAGAGAACCCCAGCGCCGTGGCGACGCCGTAGGGACAAGCCGCGGGGCCGGGAGAGGGCGGGCGTACCTCCTCGCGGGGTCTCCGGAGTCGGCTCGGACGCACCATGGGACCTGATCCGTGCAGTGCACGGTAGCTTGCTAACTATTCAAGGGTCGGCGGGCAAAGCCAGCCCACCCGGTCCAGGATCCTGCACCCGCGACGGTAGCATCTACGCCTTACTTGAGGCCACCCCGAATTCCGATCCCCCCTGTCGCGCGGACTCCTCCCGAGCCAACACCCCTCCCCGGGGGTTGGTCGCCGGCACCCCAGACACGTGGAGGGTGCGCAGGGCTCTCCGCACGCCCGCCGGCCGCCGGGGAGCAGGGGTCGACGCCTGCGTCTGGCGTCGGGCACTGGGATCTGTAACCCCGAGTGGTCCCTGGAGGATCTGCTCGAGGAATAGGGGTTCGACCGCGACCCTAGTCCTGGGCTCTTGGCGGCCCTTCCGGGATTACCATTTTCTCCTCCACCCCACCCCCCGTCCTCCCAAAAACGAACTCTTAGTTTCGTCTGCTCTGGGTGGGTTTTAAGTTTGATTTGGCGGAGTCTTTCTTAGTAATTCGGCTTGGGGAACCTTGGTAAATAATTCGGTCTGGCATGAGGGTGGGGGTGGGGGTGGGGGCGGGATGAAAGGAATCGAACCGTTGCCCGCGCCCCTCCCGGCGCGCTCTGTGCGCTGTGGAGAGAGCGCTCACATTCAGCGAGGCCCGGAGAAGGGTCGATCCCGAGAGGCCTGCGCGCCCCTCTCGGAGTCGACGTTTCCTGAAATTTGGAATTATTGCGCCTCTTTTCCTCTTTCTGACGGAGCGTTTAATCGCCGGCGGACCCGGGAGGCGGGCTGGCCACTGAGGTCACCGCCGGCTCCGCGCGCGGCTCCCGCGCTCCCTTCCACGCCCCTCTCCGCGACGGCAACCCCCGCCTCATTTTCCAGACTCCTCGGGAGAAGCTGGGGGGAGCGCGGCGGAGGGAGGTCCGGGGGCAGCGCCACCTCGATAGGGGCGCCCAGCCGTGGGGCTCCCCGCGAGTGTCTCCTGCTCCGTCCCGGGCGACGCTGCGCTGAGTCGGCTTTGCTTGATTCCAAACTCCGGCCTCGGCTCCTGAAGTGGAGATCGACACACATGTGGAGTCACTGGGCACGTTCAAAACAAAACTGAGAACAACTCTTGGAAGCTTCCCCAAAAGACAACGGTTAACAAAAAGCGGGGCGGTTCTG
>NW_007251251.1:27996-28803 GCF_000164805.1 Carlito syrichta
ACGGCGGGATGGCCCGCCAGGCGTCCGGGAGCGTGGCGAGCTGGCGGGAGGCCCCGAGGCCAACCCGGCTGCAACGAATTCGCCCGAACGAAGGCAGCGCGGCCGGATCTTCAGACCCCTCCAGACCTGGGCGTGGACACTGGGGCGTCCTGCCCACGTCCTGGTCGCCGGGTCCCAGACGCGGTCAGAGGTGGGACGCGGCGGGAGTTGGAAGGTTTACCTAGCCCGCAACAATCAAGCGTGTGCAAACGGCACACCGCCCCCCCAAGACACGCAGACACACACGTCCATCTGCCACCCGGTAGCCTCGGCGCACACGCCACAGGCAGCCTCACCACCACGGCACGCATGCACAGCACACACCCGCCACACGTAAGCCACCCCCCCCATCTCTCACGCCTGCCCTCCGGACTCCCTTGACTTGGCGAAGGTCTGTAGAATGGGATTTGGGGTTTAACTTTCTGACTCCCCTTTGGCGGTCCAGACTCCTTTTCTTTCATTAAAAAAGGGGGGCGGGTCCTCGATTCCTAATCTGGGCTGTGAAGACGTGAAGAGGACACTTTACCTCTGCTGGTCTGGGCCTGGGAGAATGGGGAACTATTGGCGGGAGGGATGGCGGCGCGGGCACCACAGACACACCCTCGCCCCTTCCCCTCAACGTGAGAAAAATAATCACAATGACAAAGTCCTCCAACGCAGGCTTCCTCTCTGTGTACCCCCGACCTGGGCTCCGGGGACCCCCAGGCCTGGTGTGGGGGGAGAGGGGGGAGGACAGACGGAGGTAGGGTGAGCGGCAACTCGGTCCCA
>NW_007251251.1:28823-40130 GCF_000164805.1 Carlito syrichta
GGGTGGGGGGGGAGGTGAGGGAGGTACGCGGAGAGGAGAGACCCGACCGCTCTCTGCGGTTTATGCAGGGGCTGGGGCCTCGCGCACGTGGTCAGTCGCCCTCATTAATTCCCGTTGGGAAATGAACACACACTGAAAGTTCACCAACTGCAGCGTGGAAGGCCTGGAGGACGTGTTGAGGGGGAAGAGAAGTGGGCGGAGGAGTGGGGGAGGGTCTGAGCCGGCCGCGTGGGGTGAGGGCTGCAGAGTTTGCTCCTCCCCTCCTCTGCAGACCCTGCCCTCCCTGAGATGACTCGCACCCGTCCCGCGGGACCTAGGCAGAGACACATCTCTGCAGCCCCAGTTCTGGCACGTGCCCCAGAACTAGTGAGAGGCAGCTCAGCACCACACTCTGGGCCGGCAGTCAACCCAGTGGGGCACTGACTGCCTCAGTTGTCTTCTGCAAGAGAGCCGGGAGGGTGGAGTGGTAGCTTTCTGGACACCTCTAAGGAACATTTGGGCGCCTGTCTCGGGGTCTTTGAAGAAGAAGGGGAGCAGCAGTGAACTGAGGCCTTGTACCTTGGGTAACACAAGAATAATGATAACATCAGCAAACACTGAAGTGTTGTCTGTGGTCCATGCACTATGCTAAGCCCTTACATGCATCATGTTATTTAATCAACACAAGAATTCTATGTGATATATTCCATATATATGATATAACCTATCAGTATTATCCCCATTTTACAGATGAGGACACTCAGGTACAAAAAGTTCAGATAACTTGCCTGAATACTGGAAGTGGAACCCAAGCCAGCTTTCACTCTTAACTACCTTAAAGTTGTCTTTTTTTTTTTTTTTTTTTTTTGAGTCAGGGTCTCACTCTGTCACCCAGGCTGGAGTGCAGGGGCACAGTCATGACCCACTGCAGTCTGGACCTCCTGGGCTCAGGTGATTCTTCCACCTCAACCTCCCAAGCAGCTGGGACCACAGGTACCCACCGCCATGCCCAGCTACTTTTTAAAGTTTTTGTAGAGACGAGGTCTCACTGTGTTGCCCAGGCTGATCTTGAACTCCTGGACTCAAGCAGTCCTCCTGTCTTGGCCTCCCAAAGTGCTGGGATTATAGGTGTGAGCCAGTGCATGGGGTCAAGGGTAGTCTTTCTTGGGGAAGCACCACTCAGCAGGGGCAGAGGAAGGACTAAAGACGGGCTGAGGATGGGGGAACTCTAGGAGAGGAATGCCTCTATGAAGAAGCAATGACATTAATAATGGCTAATATTTAAGATGTGGTAGACACGCTTTCATGCGTTTTCTTTGAAATCTTCACACAACTCTTCAAGGGAATCCCATTCTTATCCCCATTTTGCAAATGAGGACACTGAGGCACAGAACAGATGTCTGCAGGGCCTACATGCACTAGGCTGCAAGGTAAGAAAGTAGGGAAGGAGCTGAGACTGGGAGTCAGGAGGCTTCACACTGCAGAGGGTCTTGAATGCCAAGCCAGGGCTTCCAATGGGCCTGTGGACAGTGGAAAAGACCAGGATGGGAGCTGAGAGGCTTCCTGGGGCATCTTGGGTACCAGGGTGGGCTGGAGCCCAGTCAGGAGGCTCTTGAGATGGGTCAGGTGCAGAGTGAGGAGGGAAGGTCAAATGCGGGGTGGCAAGACTTTGGAAAGGATGAGAGACCCAAGAAGGGTGGCTCAGACACCAGCCCTGCGGGGCCTGCTGACTGTACCACAAAGGTAGAAGCAAACATGACTTTGAAGTTCCTGGCTGAGGCAACCAGAAGAGGCTGGGGGGTCTGTTTGGTTCAGAGATCCAGGCATTTGGTGGGTGGATGAACCACGGACCAAGATTCTGGGTTAGATGCTCCAGCAGCAGGCAGGCAGCCATGCCAACTTGTTTGCCCCTGCGCAGGTGTCTTTCCCAGGCCTGCCAGTGTACACAGGTGAAACTTGCATATATGCAGATGTATGCAAATAAGAGTAACCCAGTCTGGGCCTTGAGCCAGAAGCCAGTGAGGCAGGCCCTCCCCCACCTCCAGGGAGGGGGAAGGCTGCCCCAGTCCTGACTCACTCTCTGACATGCCGCCTGGAATGCCACCTCCCCAGCTGGCTTCCTCCAACTTGGGGAACTTGCTCTTGGAATCATCCTGAAGCTCAGGACCAGAAAATCGCAAGCCAAGAAGACTCAGGGCCAGATTTGGGACTCTCTAAATGGGAATAAGGATTTGTTCTGAGTCCTCCTGGCAAAGGGAGGGTCGTGGGGGCAGGTTAGGGTCAAGAGGAGGCGGGACAAATGCCTAGGAAATCTGGGGGATGGGCTATATATAAGTACACAGCATACATGGCATTCCCTGAAACATTTTGACGCCTATAGCTACACTAGGACCTCATAATAACTTATGAGGTCGGTGATTTATTAGCCCCCTTTTACAGATAAAGACACCGAGGTCCATGTCATGAAGTGCCTCACCAGGGAAGCCTGACTAGTGTGCACAGAGCTGGATTTCCAGTCCAGGCCTCTGACTCCGCTCTTTGCACAACTCTGGTTTGGTGCTGGACTGAGAGGTAGAGGTGGAAGATGCTAATTCTGGAGTCTGGGGTTCAATGGGGGAGAGCTGTTGACCCTTGGGTATCCAGACAGTTATGGGAAAGAAGCCTCTAGTCCTCTCAGTCCTCAAGGACTCCAGCCAGTAAGTGAGCTCTTATCTCTGGACCTGAGGCCATATCCCTCCCATGTGGCAAGACCACGCACTCCACTTCCAGGTCATTTAATACTTTCTTTCTAAGCACACACTAGACATAGAGTCTGTGTTGGGTGCCATGGCAGATTGGCCTAGATCCCACCCAACAGTGAATTTGGCAATTTGTATGTATTAAAATGATTACACACACACACACACACACACACACACACACACACACACACACTCTCTCTCTCTCTCTCTCTCTCTCTCTCTCTCTCTTAAGGAATACTGATAAACTAGGTACCCAGGTCAACAGGCCAAGAGTAGAATGTTGCAGCTCCCTTAAAACTCCTCAAGTGACCCAACATAATCCTCTTCTCCCTCTGGGGTCCCAGCTGGTGAACCAATCACTTTCCTACTTCTCCCTTCTGGTTCCCTTCTAAGCCACCACACCCAGTATCTGCTCACTTTCCCCTGCTTGTGAGCTTCTGAGCGGAATTGTACTGTCTGTGTAATTTTTTCATCCACATGGGCTCTAAGCCCTCCTCTGATCTCCCTCGTTCAGGACTATAGCTACTCCCCACCCCCGGCTTCCCTGAAGCACCTGTTCAGCTGGATCACCCCTCTCCACCAGATGCTCTTGGATGGAGATGGAGTCTTTCACCTTAGCGAACGCACGACCCGGCACAGGGCTGGGCACACAATAAGTGCTCAGTAAACAGGCACTGAAAAATGCTTCAGGGTGAGTGAATGGTGTCCCTCTATTTACATATACCGGAAATCCCGAGGCAGGGTTGATGTTCAGGAGGTAGACTCCTCCCAGAGGGCCCCTTTCTCCCTTTCTCCCCTGCTGTTCTTCAAGAGGCTGTCAATGGTCATGTCTCCCTAGATCCTGGCCCTTGTCACAGCACAGCCAGGTGCCATGGAAAGCCACCAGCTTGGGAATCAGGCAGACCTGAATTCTAATCCCGCCTCCATGCCTTAGTGACTTGGGCAAATCAAACGTCCCTGTGTCTCAGAGCCCTCATGTGTGAAATAGACCACATAATAAGCCCAACCTCACAAGGTTATGGAGATTCAGAAAACTCCTCTAAGTGACGGTACATAGTAGGTATCTCACATGTATTAACTGCCCTTCCTCCTGTTGGTTCCCTTGGCTCACCCACACGAGTATGCCTGTCTCTGCCACTCAGTCTACCTGGAAAAGCCACATGCAACTTGATTTTAAAAACTTCTGAGGCCAGGCGTGGTGGCCCATGCCTGTAATCCCAGCACTTTGGGAGGCTGAGACAAGAGGCTCGCTTGAGCCTAGGAGTTCGAAACCTGCCTGGACAACTTTGCAAGACCTCATCTCTACAGTAAATCAAAAAATTAGCTAGGAGTGGTGATGCATGCCTGTAGACCCAGCTACTCGCAAGGCTGAGGCAGGAAGATCGCATGAGCCCAGGAGGTTGAGACTGAAATGAGGCATGATTGTGCCACTGCACTCCTGCCTGGGGGACAGAGTGAGACCCTGACTCAAAGAACCAAAACAAACTTGTGTTCCCAAGGATTTGGTGCTGACTGGAGATGTCACTCCCAGGATCCAAAACTCCTGCTGAGCGGAGATCCTGCCTTCCTCAGCTCCTCATCCCAGGGGCACCTGGCCCTGTGCCTTGCACAGGTGGTGCTCAGAGCAGCCTGTATTCTCCTGCTACTCCTCCAGCCACCCGTAACTCCTCCCAAGCACAGGGATGCTTGCAAGGATCTGCCCCCTCCGTCCATATGTAAGACCTTCACACCAGGATCTCAGCTAATCCTTCCTACCCGGCCAGGTGGGGCAAGTATTGTCCCCATTTCACAGATGAAGAAACCAGTGCTCAGAGCAGCTCAGGGCCTTGCCCAACATTGCACCACCAGTGAGTATCAGAGCTGGGATCGGAATCCCAGCCTCCTGACTCGGGTTTTCTGAGTTTTTCCAGGGTAGCGACTGTCTCTGAAGGGATGAAGGAGGAGATGGAGACGGAGCTCTCAGAAGTTGTATGTCACATGGGCCAGAAGGGGCCTCTGGGCTATGTGAGCAGCTGGCAGTGCTCTGGGTGAAGCTGGAGGGTGGTACAGTGATGAGAATCAAGAAGTCAAGGCTCGGAGACTTCTACCCTGTGGAAAGCAGGGAGTGGGGGTGTGAGAATTGTCTGCAGAAGTGTGAAGGGCTTCAGATTCATTTCATGTGACTTTTTGGTTTTTTTCTGAAGCAGGGTCTCACTCTGTCGCCCAGGCTGGAGTGCAGTGGCACGATCATATTTCACCACAGCCTTGAACTCCTGGGCTCAAGGGATCCTTCCGTCTCTGCCTCCCAAAGTGCTGGCATCATAGGCGTGAGCCGTCACACCCGTTTGTGTGACTTTTGAGGCCAGAACGCAGGAACCATATGGAAGCTTCAGGGATGTCGATTTAGGCTCAATACAAGGAAGACATTTTTAATGAAAGCCTTCAAAAGCAGCACCTCCTTAGTCTCTGTCTTAGACACCAGCTCCTACCTTATGTGGAGTGACTATTTCCTATCTTATTTCCTCTGTTGGAATAAGATGTTCTGGGGACAAGTTTGCCTCTCACTGAACTTTCTTCCTCCAACACGTGGCTACACAACCCATGCTCGATGAGTGTTTGTGAGTCCTCATCGCTGGAGGTTTGAGCAGAGGCTGATAGTGGCCTCCCGGGGGAGCTGTCAGGTGTGGCTGAGGCCTGGACTCTGGAGCAGGTAGCAGTAGGTTTGAATCCCAGTTCTGCTGTGTGCTAGCTAAGGGACCTTGGATAGGTGACTTGGAACTTCTGAGCCTTGTTTTTCTCCGAAAGATGGCATTAACAATACTCACCCCATAAAATTGTTGTGAGGATCATGAAGGTTCCCAGCACAAAGCCAAGGGCTAGGTACCCACTCATGTCCCTCCAGCTCTGACATATATGACCCTATTCCCAACATATGACCGTATTCCATAAGCATCAGGAAAGGACCTCAGCAGAAACCAGGAAGGAGATTGACTCAAAGTAGGAAACTGATTTAAAAAGAAAGAACCCTCCTTCAAGCCCCTAGGAATTCGAGACTCTCATATGGACTTTTCCTGCCTCCTCTGAGGCAGGTCCCCTGGGCCTGGGCTTGGGATCAGGGACTCTCCTGGTTCCTGGAGAACGTGAGTATCATTAAAAAGTACCAGGAGTCCCCTGCCCACCCTGGAAGCCCAGCCTCAGCTAGGAACAGAGCTCGAAAGTGTACCTGCTCTAACCACAGGCCTCTCGACTGGCAAGGTGATGCATACCTCCTGGAGGGTGGCGGTGACTCCTGTGTGCCAGGTGTCCAGGCTGGGAGGGGCCTCCCACAGGGATAGTCAAGATTTCATGGTCCTTCTTGGAGCTGGAGAATACCTCAGTGGTCCCCAGAGGGTCTCAGATTCTAGGATCAAGAAGGTTTAGGGTATGTCTGGAAATCTTCATGACAGTGAAAAACTGACTTGGCCCAGCACCCCCTTGTGTTACACATGAAGAAGCTTAGCTTGAGAGGGGACAAAACAGGCCCAAGATGACATGCTGGAACTGGATAAAAGTCCAGCTCTCTGAGTGTTTTTCAACCCAACTGCCTTTTCAGGTTCCCTTGCCCAGAGAAGGGAAAGCCACGTTCACAGGGAAGTCTTTCGTGAGTCTTGCCCCATGCCTCCGTCAGAGGTTGTATCAGTCACATGAGAATTATTCCCCCTCCTGGAAATGACTTATAAAAAAATGAGATTGAAGTCTTAGACCTGTGGGGAGGCCTCCCCAAGGCTGGGGTGTAGGAGCAAGCAGGTGTCTGGGGCTAGATCTGTGGAGGGTGGCACAAACACGCATTTAGAAATAGCCATGACACTGGTGGAAAATGTTGGTGTGGTTTAGAATAACCTCTCTCTTCACCAGAACCTAGCACAGCCTCTGGCACCCGGGGACAAATGACAGTGTGCTGAGTTCATGGATGATGCTTAATGTGGATTGGACTCGACCAACTCTGAGGCGAGGGGTGTGGGGTCTCAGCAAAGCCTGGAGAGAATGCAGGATGCCCAAGAAGGGGCAGCGGGGAGGAAGGTGAGCAGGTAGCCTGGAATCATACTCCTCATCCCCACCCTAGGCCCAAGTGCCACCGGGTCTCAGTCCCAGAGGCTCTCGGAGCAGAATGGGGCTGCATGATTATGTGTGAAATTGTGGGGATGTCGTGTTTGTGACCGTGACCACATGACTAGTGTGAAACTGCATATATGGTGGGTGTGTGACTGAGACCATGTGTGTGTGCGTGTGTGCGCGCGTGTGTGTGTGACTCTTTGTGGTTTGGGTGTGGCTCTGTGCATGGTGTAGGAGCTATGCACTTGTGGCTGCATGTGACTGTGTGTGGTTGTGTGTTTGTGTGACTACGTGCGTAGAAATAGGCGTTGCCTATGCCGTGTATGTGATAATCAGAGGCTGGTTCTGAGAGCGGCTGGGCGCTGGGTGTGCGGATGCTGTCTGTGTTGCTGGGCACAGCTCTGCGTGGACACAGCTGTCGAGGATGGATGTGACTGTGACACACTGATAGTCTCCAGGTGGGCTGTGCTCTCTTCTGCGTCTATGCAACTCCCTGGGGGGGTTAGTAGCTTTGCATGTTGTATATATAGCTGGGTGTTGCACCCTCAATTGTGTGTGTCACCGTGTGCTCCCCTGAGGGACTCGATTGTGTCACTGTGTGTGACTGTGACAGCATGTGTGACACAGCATCCCTCTCAAACTACCTTCCTCGGGTGGCTTTGATGTGGTTGAGTTTCTAGGGGCCATCAGGGTGCCTGCCTCACTCTTGAGGACTTCAAAAGATGGAGATCCTTTCTGCCCAGCAGGGGGAAAATCCCATTCTCCCCTCCCCCTTCCCTCTCCCCCTGCCTGGAGGACAGGCCTGTTTGTTTTCCTATTTTTACTGCCTAGGATGAGTTCATGGCCGCAACTGACTCACCACTCTTTCCGAAAGACTTGGGGAAGGAACTAGGGGTTGCTTGGTTGAGGCCTCTGCCCACGAGCCCAGAACATTCAGAGCAGGGCCGAGGAAGTTATCTGGGTCCTCTGTGGGCCGTGTGAGCACCGCAAGCCACTCAGCCACCCTGAGCCTGGAAGGTCAAGGAGGCCTCGCTTGAGGTCACTGCCTAGTCTCCAGCCTCCCCCAAATGAGAGGCTTCTCTCCTTATCTGAAACTTCTCCCCTCCTGTTAGAGCAATGGAAAAGTCAGGCCGAGTCAAGGCCACTTGAAAGGCAAACGCAGCTTTGGAGGTGCATCTGAGACAGCACCAGGTCAGCTCCCTGCAGGTAACTCCCACCTCGCAGTTCCAGCAGCCACCGAGGACAGCTAGACTCAACAACACTGTTTGGGCGCCCCCTGTGGGCAGAGGCTGCCCACGCGGAAAAAGCCTTGCATGGTTAGATGGGGGAGATGCATCCTTGTCTCCAGGAACCCCTCCCTCAGTCTTATGGGGGAGTCAGAGCACCCTCCCCCCACCCAAAGGCTCTGAGACAAAGAACAAGAGAATTCAAATGCACCTCTTGGGCTGGGAGAGGAATCGTGTCCAGAGCCTGAGGAGGAATTAGAGAAGACTTCTGGAAGGAGTTTGGGAGACTGTGGTGCAGGCGAGGAGAGAGAGTGTGTCCTGCAGCGTGGGGACTCAGAGGACCCCAAGATGGAACAATTTATTGGAAGGTACACAAGAGGTCAAGAGAGGTGGGCTGACCAGGGTGGCATGCCCCCTGTGGGAGATGGCCAGGGAGGGCTTGGCTGCACCCTGCTCAGGTGACAAAGGGACTCTGCCTTAGCAGAGTCTGTGGATGGGAAGTCCCCTTTGGTGACTACCTGGTGTCCCTCCAGCTGTAGCCAGCATGCAGTCATTCACGCCTGACTGCCCAGGAGGGAGCTCTGAGGCTGGGGCCTCATCCACTTCCCCCTGCTGTACCCTGGGGATCCAGACACCCCAACTGTGCTCCCAGCCGGTCTGCCCTGCCCACAGGCCCTCCTGCCCCCACATCCACCCTGAAGATGCCCCGCCAGGCTCTCGCCCAGCCAGTGGCTGAGACCATAAAAACTTCCTTCCACCCCCGCTGTCCTGGCTTGCTGCCTCGGAGGCTCCTTCCAGCCCCTGGGGACAGGCTAAGTCACCAGACCCTACCCATCCACTCGCCTGGCCCAGGCCTGAAACTCCCCCACTTCAACTTTAGGGGTGTTTGGGCCTCCCTCCTAGAAGAATTGAGAGGAGCTTCAAACTAAGGAGTCAGGAGTCTGGG
The DNA here is from genome assembly GCF_000164805.1 of Carlito syrichta. NCBI lineage: Eukaryota > Metazoa > Chordata > Mammalia > Primates > Tarsiidae > Carlito > Carlito syrichta. The sequence goes on from NW_007251251.1 coordinate 37,787, forward strand.
CTTTGGGGAACTCACTGGGCTGGGCCCTTAGCCTCAGTTTCCCCATCTGCAAAATGGGGCTAATGGTGCCTGCCAAGCTAGGTTCCCAGGGTGGGTGGGGAAGGTTCCAGTGAGCTCATGGGTGTGAAGGCCCTGGCAAGCCGTAAATAGTCCAGTACTCGTGGGAGGAAGGGAGGGAGGGAGCCATGTTATTCCAGCTGGGCCTGGCTGCCTACAAGGAGGGCTTGGCCAAGGGTCTGGGGGAGCTGGGGGGGGGTCTCTGTGCCAAGCTCTGAAAACAGGAGAATTCGAGGCTGGCACCCCGCTGAGAGCAGGGGTGGGTGGGTCAGGCACTGCAGAGGCCACCGCTGGGGTGGCAACGGCAGGGTCTGTGAGACTAAGGCTCTGGGCAGGTCCCTGAGGCGACTGAAGAAGCTGCTTTTTAGGAGAGGGGTGGTCACCAGGTGACATCACTCAGCCTCTCTGACATCCTTGCCTGAGCAGGGAGGGGACACAGACGTCATCTGTTCTGCTCCTCTGTCCCTAACCCCCTAGGAGAGGAAGCTGAGCATGTTAGCGGGGACGGACTCAGGAGAGTCACTGTGGCTTTTTCTGGGAAGGAAAATTCTGGAGCCCAGCTGGGTCATTAGGAAGATCTTGCTGCATCTTTCTCTAGCCTGGGCCCTCTCCCTCTTCAGACGGGCAGACCTGCGTCGTCCCCCACGTGCCGCTCGCCCCCTCCAACCCACCCGTCCACTCTGCCTCCACACACACCTCTCAGCCTTCCGCTCTGAGCCTTTGAACAGGCTGCTCCCTCCTCCAGGACACCCTCCTGCCCAGCCTCATGTCAAGCCTGCCCCTGCCACTTTCTAGCCACATGACTCTGGGCAAGCCGCTGCAGCTCTTTGAACCTCAGGCTTCTCGTCTGTAAAATGGGTTAACACTACCTCCCAGGGTGGTGAGAAGGGAGAGAGAACATGTGCACCGTGTCCAGTCCTGCCACTGGGGAGAAGTTCGACATCCTCAACTTTTCTAGAAATCCCCCAGCACCTGTTTGCCTGTTACTTTGTTGCCTTATTTATGCTTTGTAATAAATGAAAAGACAGATATTCATTAAGTTCTTTATATATATATATATATATATATATATTTTTTTTTTTTTTTTTTTTTTTTTTTGAGTCAGAGTCTCATTCTGTCAGCCAGGCTGGAGTGCAGTGGCATGTTCATGGGCACCCCACAGCCTCGACCTGCTAGGCTCAGGAGATCCTTCTGCCTCAGCCTTCCAAGTATCTAGGACTACAGGCATGTGCCACCATGCCCAGCTAATTTTATCTACAATGGGTGTGAAGATATTGTAGATATTTATTCTGATTTATTGTAGAGACACAGTCTCACCAAGTCGCCCAGGCTGATCTCGAACCCCTGAGCTCAGGCAATCCTCTCGCCTCTACTTCCCAAAGGGCTGGGTTTACAGGCATGAGCCACCGTGCCCGACCTTACTATATGTTTAATGTTGTAGCAAGTTCTGGGGAAGCCCAGGAGGGGTTATTCACCCACCTGGAAACAGCTGCCAGCCTGGGTGGATAGGTGACATCTGTAGCCACAGAACATTCGACCACTGCAACAGCATAACTGTCCCGCTGGGCTGAGGGAGTAGCAGGCTTGGGAGGAGATAGAGAATGATCGGGGCAGGAGTGGTTTAGGGAGGGCTTCCTGGAGAAGGGAGCCTTGCAAGACAAGTGGGATAGGCAGAGGGACAAGAAGGACATTGTGGACAGAGAGCATGGCAGAGGCATGATGGTGGTGTGCTTACTGGGGTAGAGAGAGAGTATGGAAAGTTTTAGGAGGGAAGACTAGATTAAAAAGATCAGGCCGCACACCAGAGACCTGTGAGAGCCAGGCAGAAGGATTTAGATCAGACAAGGTAGGGAACCGGGAGCCACAGCAAGTTCTTGAGCAGGGAAGTGAAGGCTGAAAGGAAAGGGATGAGCCTCCCGTTTATCAAATAGACATTGTATTCCAGAATTTTGCTAGGTGCTTATTATATGTTTTCCCACTGAATCCCCAAGCAACCTGGTGAAATGTGCAGTGTTAGCTCCATTTTACAGATGGTGTAATAGAAACAGAGGAGGCAACATCCTCAAGGTCACAGAGTAAGGGGGACGTTGAAGTCACCCAACTCCAGAGCCCACTTGTCAGCACAATCCAGTTTCCCTCAAAGAGGATGTGGGTCAGAATTAGCAGGATCGGGTCCTGTCCCCGCCAGCTCCTTCCTGGGTAGAGTTTGTTTCAGGGGCTGGAGGAGTCAGGCCGACAGAGGCGACACTGCCTCCGGAGGGAGATTTCCCAGAGGCCAGGGATGACA
>NW_007251251.1:40233-45627 GCF_000164805.1 Carlito syrichta
CCGGCCTCAAGTCCCTACACAGGGAGGTGTCTGGAGGGCACGGGGTGAGCAAGAGGGCGTAGTCGGAGGTGACTCTGGGCTTTGGGGCAAGAGGCTGTTGACGAGCCAGAGGAGCGGACAAGTCGCGGGAAGGATGAGGCGTTGGGTTTGGAACGCACTGGCCTGACGCAGTGGGCCCAGCAGGAACAGCCCCCGGCTTTGGAAACCCGGGCTCAGAGCTCAGCGGAGAGGCCTGACCCCACGGACTTTCCAAGCACTCTTTCCTGTCTCCTCCAGACTGGGGACGCCCAGGAATGAGGACGGTGGTGCCTCCCTCCTTGGCCTCCCCATGGACATCCAGAGTTGTGCTCTGTGGCAGAGGTGGGGACAATCCAGAGAGGCGCTGGCCGGCACCTCCCTCTTGCCTCCCCACTGTGCTCCCACCTCCTTCAGCCCTCTGCACCCTCTGAGGCCTGGGAGCCAAAGGACCCACTCCTGTCCCCAAATCCTGTGGGGACCGCTCCCTGGTTCTTGTTTGTGCCAACCCCACCCACCCCTGGGTAGTCCCTGCCCAGGCCACTCACTCATTCAGCACGTATCTTGGGGGCACCCATTATGCCAGCCCTGCGCTAGGCACTGGGGGTATGACCGGACCCTTGTGGAGCTCACATCCTGGTAAGGGGAGACAGACAGTAGCCAAGTTATGACGATAAGCTTACTTCTAGTCTTGAGAGCTGCGAGAAAGAACAGAACGAGCACTGTAGGGACAGAAGGGGTGCCGTTTCAGATTGGTGCGTCTAGGAAGTCCTCAAGACGTCTCTCAGCTGCGAATAACAAGGATAAGGAAGGGTGTAGGGACAAGCATTCTAGTTGGGAAGCACAGCCCGTACAGAGGCCCTGAGGCAAGGCTGGGCCTGGTGTGTGTGAGAAACAGCAAGGCCTGTCAGCCTGGAGTGAGTGAATGAGGGGAATGGCAGGGGGAGATAACTGAGAGGTGGGCAGGGCCCTGATGGCGTGGGACCCTGTTATTTTGAGGGAGCTAGGAGGCCATTGGAGACTTTGGAGCAGAGGATAGATAGACATGCTCTGATTTATGTTTGTGTGTGTGTGTTTGCATTTTGTTATTTTTAAGAGTTGGGGTCTTACTCTGTCACCCAGGCTGGAGTGCAGTGGTGCAATCATGGCTCACTGTAGCCTCGAACTTCTGGCCTCATGCGATCCTCCTGCCTCAGCCTCCCAAGTAGTGGGGACTACAGGCATGTGCCTCCACGCCTTTCTTTCTTTCTTTTTCTTTTTTCCTCCCTTCCTTCCTTTCTTTCAATGGAGTCTTGCGTTGACCAGGCTGGTCTCCAACTCCTGGCCTCAAGCGATCCCTTCACCTCTAAGTTTTGGGATTACACATGGTCTGATTTATGTTTCTAAAGACCCTCTGGCTGAGGAGGGGAGTGCTGAGATCAGGCAGGGTCCTCTCGCCCTCTTTTCCTCCAGTATCTTGATGACCCCTCCACCCCCAGTCCCCAGATTCCTGTCTAGGTCTAGACACAGACTCCAGGAAACATTCCAGAAGAGTTGTCTTCATTTATTTTCTAATCATGAGAAAGGTTCTGAGGGTGGGTAACTTTAGGAGTCCCCCCAAGGTAGCAGCTATCCTGGAGAACTGTCTGGGAGTTTTCATTTGGGGAACCCCTTGGCCCCCAGCCTGGTGTGGGGGTGCCTCTGTCAGGGCTCCATGACCAGGGCCAGCACCAACACCAACAGAAATCTCAGGCCTGGAGACATTTTGGAGTGAGAAGGGAGAGGACGGAGGTGCGGGAGCAGGTGGCTAGGCCAGTGACCTTTGCTCTCCGTTCTCCCCTGAAGTCCTGCTGGAGCCCCTGGCTACAGAGCGAGGCTGGGGGTAGTGGCCTCCACTGGGTGGGGCCTGTGGAATCTGTGGCCTCCTGGGGCTGACCCTGGGGATGGACGCCCTGCAGCAGCCCAGGAAGGGCCTGAGTCAGATCCGGAGAGCAGCCCGGGGCAACCCGGCTGAGGTCACGGTCTGGTGGCTGGAGGTGACCCGGGCCTCCGCCTCAGCTGGTGTCTGTCCAGGACGTTCTCCGACATGCCAGGCGCCTTCCTGGCCTCCCGTAGCGCTCCCGGGACACAAGACGCTCAGGGCCAAGCTGGGGTGTGGCTGGGCTCCAATCTCCACCCTTCCTGCCTGCCCCAGGCTGAGGGAGAAGCTGACCCTGCTCTCAGGGAGCCTCCAGTCTGAGGGGAGAGACAGGATCCTATTCTCCCAGAGCCCCTCGTCTGAGAGGAGAGGCAGGATCCTGTCCTTCTAAAGCCCCAGTCTGAGAGGAGAGGCATGACCCTGTCCTTCCAGAGCCCCCAGTCTGAGGGGAGAGTCAGGATCCTGTCCTCACAGAGCCCCCAGTCTGAGGGGAGAGGCATGACCCTCTTCCCCCAGGCCCCCTAGTGTGAGAGGAAAGGCATGATTTGTCCTCAAAGTGCCCCTCGTTTGAGGGGAGAGGCATGGCTGTCCTCACAAAGTCCCCAGTCTGAGGGGAGAGGCATGACTCTATCCTCACAGAGTCCCCAGCCTGAGGGGAGAGGCATGGACTCTATCCTCACAGTCTCCAGTCTGAGGAGAGAGGCAGGACTATCCTCACCGAGCCCCCAGCCTGAGGGGAGAGGCATGACTGTCCTCCTTGAGCCCCCAGTCTGAGGGGAGAGGGAGGAGCCTGTCCTCACAGAGCCCCAGTCTGAGTGGAGACAGAGACTCGTTTAAAGAACAAAGAGTGGGCTTCAAAAGGAAACACCAACAGGATCAAGACTGGAGTGGAGAGTGGGTAGGGGAGAGCTGGGAGGAGGTGGGAGCACAGAGCGGAGCGGCCCCGGGAGGGTGGTGGGAACGAGGCCCACCTTGAGGGCAGGCCTTGGCTCTGGGACGCGTTGTGGACACCGCTCCTTGTGGCTGGCATGTCCCCTCCTCGGTGCACCTGTGAATAGGGGCTGGGGACAAAGGCAGCCGTGGGCTCTGGCGACCCTTTGGCCCCTCGGAGGGGCTCCCTGGGAGAGGAGCACTGTGCCAGGAGCCCAGGGTTGGCGCTTCCCAACAGGAGGAGCCTGGTGCCCACCTGGGCCAGCTCCTGCCCGGCTCCCTCATCCAGAGGCTCGGCCTCGGATCCCCTGGCCCCCACAGTGCACTGGGCGGGGAGTTGTGCAAGGGAGGCCGGGAGGGGAGATGGCAGCCCACACCCTCCCTGAGGCCTCCCCCTGGGCAGCCTTGGCCCTCATGTGCAGCTGGTGCCCTCCTCCCTGCTTGTCAGCCGGTTTGGCCCGAGGCTTCTCACCCCAGCGCCTCCTCCCTCTCACCTTCCTGCCTGAGAACAGCAGCCAGAGGCCCGACATGGGAGGAAAGCCAGGGGCTAGAGTCTGCCGGGGCAAGGCTGAGTCCTCAGGCCTGGGAGGAGAATCGGGCACCCCTGTACAGAGCCTGGTGCTGGGAGCTTGGGGTGGGCCTCAAGGAACCCCCAGTAGGGAAGACAGGCTGAGCCTCAGACTCAGAACACAGCAAGGTAGACTCCAAATTTAATGCCATGAAAATCAGAGGGCCCTGGGGAGAGATGAGGACTTCCCTTGAGGGGACAGCAGTTTTATAACAGTCCCAGCCATGTCAAGGTGGCACTGGCAGTCTTGGTAGGGAGGGAGCTGCCCATCAACGGAGGCATTCAAATAGAGTCTGCAGAGGTAAATCACCCTCTCACTATGAATATTCATCCAGTACCTTTTGTAGATGGCCCAACCCAGATAGTCAGTGAGGAGGCCTGCGCTGAACTACATGGCTCATACCTGTAATCCCAGCACTTTGGGAGGCTGAGGTGTGAGGACTGCCTGAGCTCACGGGTTCAAGACCAGTCTGGGAAACATGGTGAGATCTCGTCTCTACAATAAATCAAAAAAATTAGCCAAGTGTGATGACATGTGCCTGTAGTCCCAGCTTCTTGGAAGGCTGAAGCAGAAGGATTGCCTGAACCCAGTAGGTCTAGGCTGCGGTGGCTGTGAGCATGCCACTGCACTCCAGCCTGGGCGACAGAGTGTGACACTGACTCAAAAATAAAATAAAATAAAGTCTCTTCCAGGCAGAGTGCAGTAGTAGCTCATGAACGTAATCCCAAAATTTTGGGAGGCTGAGGCGGGAGGATTACTTGAGTCCAGGCCTTCAAGACCAGCCTGGACAACATAGTGAGACCTCGTCTCTACAAAAGATATAAAAGTTAGTCAGGCGTGGTGGTGTATGCCTGTAGTCCCAGCTACTCGGGAGGCTGAGGCAGAAGGATCACCTAAGCCCAGGAGGTCGAGGGTGCAGTGAGCCGTGATCGTGCCACTGCATACCAGCCTGGGCAACAGTAAGACCTCCACTCAAGATAATAATAATCAAGTCCCTTCCAGCCCTGATATCCAAGACAGGGTTAATCTGGGCAGGGTTCTCAGAGGAGGCAGACAGAAGACAGAAGAGAAAGGGCTTCTCTGAGGGGCTGGAGCCGCCTGAAGCCTCGGACAAGCCGCTGCCAGACATCAGCTTCCACCCCAGGGGGTGCAGAGGCTTAAGTGGGTGGAGGTGTGGGGAGCACTGGGAGCCAGACAGCTTCTTAGAAAGTGGCAGGCAGGTGAGCGGGTCTCCCAGTGATAATTAACGAACAAAGGTGCCGAGGCGCAGGGAGCCTGCGCGCCTCTGGGGCCGGCGGGCTAATGCGAGCCTGGGGAGAGGTAATAACACGCGGCCACGCAGAGCAGACAGCCCGGCGTCGCTACGCCCACGGCCGCCCCCTCGCCCTCCTGCGCCAGAACAATGACTGCAGGCCCGGCTGGGCGAAAACATGCAAAGGGTACGGGCCCAGCCGGCCAGACTTTCCAAGGCCGCGGCGGGATGTGTGTTTGCAGGGAAAGTGGTCCAGGGAACAGAGGAGCCCCTGCGCTCGGGAGCAGGGTCGGGGGTGGGAAAGGAGATCTGGGCAGGGGAGACATCTGCCTGGGAACCTGAAGAACAGTTCTGTCCCTCCAACCATGTTCTGGTCACTGGTCTCCCACCTGCAAGAGGTGGCCACTGCGGCGGGAGTCCTGGGGTCTGGTGAGGCTTTGGAGAGTCACGCCACCCCGGGCAAGGTTCTGGAGCCTGGTTTCCTCACCTGTTGAAATGGAAACAATAAAGCCGGCTCGGTGGCTCAGCCTGTAATCCCGCGCCTTTGGGAGGCTGAAGTGAGTGGATTGCCTGAGCCCGCGGGGTTCGAGAACCGCCTGGGCAACGAGACCTCATCTCTTCAATAAAAATCAAAACATCAGCCGGGAGTGGTAGCACTTGCCTGTAATTCTGGCTACTTGGAAGGCTGAGGCGGAAGGATCGCCGGAACCCAGCGGGTCGAGGCTGCGGTG
>NW_007251251.1:45647-51330 GCF_000164805.1 Carlito syrichta
TCCAAAAAAAAAAAAAAAAAAAAAAAATGGAAACAATAATAATGACTACAGGCCTGTGGGGAAGACAAGCCAGGGGGCCCATGTTCAGGCAAGGCCCTGGCTCACGCAACCCCCGATACAGGGATCCCTGGACTGACAGAAACCAGGACATTGCAGGGAGCCACATGCCAGGTGGGTCCTCTACCACAGCCCCACCTCCTACACACACAGACACCCCCCCATACACACCTGTATGTCACACCCAGGCAGCAGGATCCCACAGGGTCTTGAATGTCTGAGCCCCAGCTGCACCTCCAAATAGAGGCCCGCAAAGTCGCACCAACACCAAGTCACCCTGTAGCGTGCACCCCTGCTAACCACACTGAACCCTGCTGAGAAGTAAAAAGTGGTGAACTAAGCATATACACATAAGTACCCCAGTAGGCACACCCCTCACGTACACTTCTGCACGTGCCTCCAACTTTGGAAACGAGGCTGAGAGATTGTCGAGGTCAGCCCCTGCTTCAAGACTAGAGGCCATTCCACACTTTCACAACTGATGGTTGTCTAGTCATTGCAGATTTTTGCTTGCACACACATGGTACATGTGTCCACATGCACATACCCCCACGTGCACACACACCTCCACTGGTACATCTGGCTAGTACAGTGATTGATCTCCTCCCCTCCACATCTCTCCTTACCCTACTCTGATCCAGCACAGTAAAGTCCGATTCATCTTTCTAAGACTCAGCTCTCCCTGTGTCTCTCTGCTGCTCCAACACCTGACATGGCTCCCTATTACTCCCTAAGATAAAGCCCAAGTGCTTCACCTGGCCATTCCTCCCTCCAGCTCTTTAGTGGCTTCCTTAACTTCATAGCACCCTTATTAGAGGACATCAGTGCCATCCCCCAACACAGTCCTTGAATTCTCTTCACAAGGAACCAAGCCTTCCTTTGAGGTTTGGGTGGTGAGAATTCGCTACCTCTTCACTAGCCCATTTTATGACATCGCAGGCAGCTGCAGTTATTTGAGATCCATCTGGTAGAGGCCACCCAGCGGCCTCTTTCAACTCTGGCGACTCCTGGAAGTTTTCTGTGTCTCTCACCCGAGGTTCTGCCGTCCGCATCCCCTGCCTTCACATTAGCTAATGTTTCACGGCTGAGCCCTCTTCTCGGTCATGAGACTCTGAGCTTTCTGGGGACAGGGTACCTAGAATAGCACAGATACCCAGTGATCAGCGTCCACGGACGGCCCGCTCCCACCTGCATGTTCGTGTCCAGATGCGTGCAGCCTGTCCAGTGCATCCTGGGTATGCACAGGCACTGCAGGCACCAACATGGTGGGCGTCAGAGCTCACTTCAGAAGACCCTGCTGTGCCTACTCTCTGCCTGAGATGGAAGTACTCCTGAGTCCCCATTTCTGTTCCCACCTCCCTCCAGGGAAGCGAGCACGTGGGGAGGGCTCAGAGGTTCCTTGTCTGCTCCCTAGCAGCCCCTAAGCTGTGACAGCACCAGTCAGTTATGTGATGGAATTGCGACCTCTGCAAGTGCACTCTGACTCCCTGCGTCCTTTTTGTCCCCAGTACACATTCCCTTCTGCAGGCCTTGTCACTTGCAGTTTTCCTTCTTTTTTTTTTTTTAGTTGGAGTCTCATTCTGTCACCCAGGTACAGTGCAATGGCATACTCCCAGTCACGGCAGTCTCAACCTGCTGGGCTCAGGCGATCCTTCTGCCTCAGCCTTCCAAGTAGCTGGAACTACAGGTGTGTGCCACCACACCTGGCTAATTTTTAAAAAAATTTTTATTGTAAAGATGTGGGATACAATTCAGGGCTAGATATACAAACATTGATCATGCAGGTACCCCTGTTAATGAGGTATGCCCTTCCCTCCCCTAGTAGTTTCCCTCAACTGCCAATCCCGCCCCCACCCCGACAGTTTCCCACTACTGCCAATCGCTTTCTTATGGCATTAGAATTGTTCAAGATCCTCCAAATTTATTGATTTATTGTAGAGATGAGGTCTCACCAAGTTGCCTAGGCTGGTCTCGAACCCCTGGGCTCAGGCGGTCTTCTTACCTCCGCCTCCCAAAGTGCTGGGATTATAGGCAAGAGCCACCCCGCCCGGTCTTCTTGCTACTTTCTTTGAGTTACTTTCTGTCTCACTCTTCTAGAATATGAGCTCCTTGAAGACAGGGACCTGGGCTGTTCTGTTCCTTTCTGGATCCCAGTGCCTGGATGGTGCCTGGCACATGGGGTTCACTCTCTGCAGGAGGGATAGGGCACTTGATCTCTTCTCCCTGTCCCCAGACGGTGAGCACCAGGAGGGCCCAGTGCCATGTGGGAGCACGAGAGGAGCTCGAGTCCATGCCTGCCGGCTTAATGAACAGGTCCATCAGGAGCGTTTCTGTCCATCCACAGCACATCAGAGCCACCCGCGGGCACAGCCATGGGCAGGATAGGTGAGAGGGCAGAGGCAGAAAGGAGGACACACCTGGCTGCCTCCAGATGGGGTCTGCATACATGTCCAGCTCCTGGATGGACAGACCCTCTGGGGGGCGGGTAGGAGTCATAGCAGGCTTCTTGGGTATTCCGGGAGAAGGGGGAGAAGCCAATGGCCGTGGATCAAAGGGACTAAAAAGAGAGCAGCCCTGCTCATCTGGGTGCACTACGATGAACCAGGAATCAACCCAGCCCTTTTCTGGCACTTACCAAAAAAAAATAACGTTTTTATTGAGACAGGGGTCTCACTATATTGCCTGGACTGGTCTCAGACTCCTAACTCAAGTGATCCTCCCACCTCAGCTTCCCAAGTAGCTGGAACTACAGGTAGGTACCACCGCACCTGACTCTATTTCGGACACTTTTGAGGAGGGTGGCTTTGGGCTTCCCTCTCTGACCCCTGTTTCTCCAGCTGAAAAATGAGCAGATAATAGTACCTGCTTGTAAGCAGAGAGACCAGCCCAGAGTGGGCCCTCAAATGTTCTCTGTCACTGTGAGGATGTTGATGACATGACGATGATGAAAATAAAAAGGGTGAAACAAGAGACTCAGCCTCTCACTTCCCAGTCCTGATGTTGTCTCTGACTCTTCTTCTGGCCTTTGAGTTGAAGGAAGTAGGATCCCGGGGGCTGGGCCTTGGGGCAGCTGCAGGCTGGGTAGGGCCTCGGGGACCCAGAGAGGATATGGCTGGGCCAGTGGGAGGCAAGGCCCAGGGAGAATGGGAGAAGACTCTGAGGCTGAATGAGCCCCTCCTGGGTCCCTTACCGCTATGCATTACGGGCCATGGGATGGCAGCTTCAGGATGGCCTATTACCATTGGGAACTTGGGATGTATCCTCATTGCCGTGGGTTCGTTCCTCCAGCTCAGGGTGGAGAGTGTCCTTGTCCTGGAGGTCTCAGAGGTAGTCAGAAAGCACCCTGGGCAAGGAGGCAAGAGACCCAAATTCCAGCCTAGGCTCACCCACCTCAGGGCAAGTCACTCCCTGTCTCTGAGCCTCAGTTTCCTCCTCAGTCAAATGGGAGAATTGGATTTGATAGTGTTTTTTTGTTTTGTTTTGTTTTGTTTTGAGTTGGAGTCTCACTCTGTCACCCCGACTGGAGTGCAGTGGCCGCTGCCAGCCACCGCAGCCTTCACCTGCTGGGCTCTGGCGATCCTTCTGCCTCAGCCTTCTGAGTAGCTGGAACTACAGGTGCGCACTACCACGACAGGCTAATTTTTTTATTTACTGTAGAGATGAGGTCTCACCAAGTTGCCCAGGTGGGTCTCGAACCCGCGGGCTCAGGCAATTCACTCACCTCAGCCTCCCAAAGGCGCGGGATTACAGGCTGAGCCACCGAGCCCGACTGTATTCGATAGTCTTTAACGCCACCCCGGCAGGCAGACCACGGCTCGCTAGGGAAAGCAAGGTGTCGTGTCAGCACAGTGCCTGGCACGTAGTCAGTGCTCAAGAAGTATCGGGGCTCCCACATGTCCGAAGTATCCTATGAGGAGAGAGAGGGCAGGGCTCCCCTCACATTCCATCTGCCCCCCAACTTATGCTGAAAAAGAATCCTCCTCCAGGGAGCCATCGGCCATGGTCAAGGTGTCAGTCAGCCTCTGGCCTCCTCGGCTGGCCCTTGCCTCTTCCCAATCCAGCGGCTTCGCTCCTTGCCCCCTCTTTGATGCCTCCCAGGGTCCTACCTCCTCCTTCCCCTCCTAACCTGGAGCTACAGGGCCAGGCTTAGTTTTCTGCAAGAGGTCCCTGTTCGCCTCTGCCCTCCCCCCGAGGCCCTGGCTTCTTGTCATCACGCAGGCCCTCAGAGATGGTAGCTGGCAGGAGGGCCAATTTTGGCATCTCACCAACCTCCTCACAGATGGGCCTTGGCTCTCTGGGGCCTACTCAGGTGGTTCCTAGCCCTAGGCAAAGCCCAAGGCCTCAGCTAGTTTTCTATGGAATTTTGAGTGTCTTCCATGCCCAAGTCCTGCAGTCTTCAGAGGTCCCAAAGCTGCATCGTCCCAACCCTGAGTTCTGGGACCCACACAAAGGCTCTTAACCTTCCATCGAGCCCCCTCCCTGATCCCGGAGGCCCCAGGTTCCCGCTCACAAGGTCTTGGGGAGGGAGGGGGGAAAAAAAAGAAGGTCTTCATTCTTAAAGAGGCAGCCCACAACCTCCCTGTGTGATGGAAGAACCGCTTTTAATGGATGACTTACAAACAGTAGGGCATCAGAAGAGCACCCAACTACCTGCTGGAGCCCAGGAGGGCACATTTGGACTGAGACTTGAAGTACGGGTACAGTGGCGAGGAACAGAGAGATCATGTCAGGCCTGGGATAGCACAGCAAAATGTCTGTGTGTTCTGGGAACCCCCATGGTCCAGGGCTATGAGACGAGAAGTCCAGCAGGAAATGTGATCAAGGAAGCAGGCCACCCCTAAAATGTGTGGGGCGCAGGGTGAGAGTACAACGGGAGGGCCAACATCAAGATAATGTACTGCTAGATAAAATATGTCCTTTCTACCTTTCGTAACAATAAAATCACAAAATTTGCATAAAGCCCTGGCTTTGATGTGGCTGAATATTTATGTGATTAAAATATTCAAATGTAACTATTAAAATTACAAGGCAGAATATAAATTATAACTAATGAATATCAAAATAGAAAATTAAGATTATTTAATTACATCTAAATTTTTCATTTAAAATTGTGTCAATCTAATTAAGTATTATGAGATATTTTTATGCAATATAATGTGGGCCAGGCATGGTGGCTCATGCCTGTAATCCCAGCACTTTGGGAGCCTGAGGCGGGAGAATTGCTTGAGGCCAGGAGTTCTAGAACAGCCTGGGCAACATAGCAAGACCTCATCTCTACAGAAAATCAAAAAATTAGCCAGACATGGTGGCACGTGCCTGTAGTCTCACCTACTCAGGAGGCTGAGGTGGAAGGATCGTCTGAGTCCAGGAAGTTGAGGCTCCAGTGAGCTATGATTGTGCCACTACACTCCAGCCTGGGCAACAGAGTGGAAATCTGTCTCTTTTTTTTTGTTTTTTTGAGTTGGAGTCTCACTCTGTCGCCCAAACTGGAGTGCAGTGGCCGCTCCCGGCCACCACCGCCTCGACCTGCTGGGCTCCGGCGATCCTTCCGCCTCAGCCTTCCAAGTAGCCGGAATTACAGGCATGCGCTACCACGCCCGGCTGATTTTTTGATTTATTGTAGAGA
>NW_007251251.1:51712-61442 GCF_000164805.1 Carlito syrichta
TTGGAAGACTGAGACGGAAGGATCACCAGAGCCCAGCAGGTCGAGGCTGCGGTGGTCGGGAGCGTGCCACTGCACTCCAGTCTGGGTGACAGAGTGAGACTCCAACGCAAAAATAAATAAATAAATAAACAAATATAAATAAATAAATAAAATAGAATGCTTCGTAGTTCCAACATTCAGTGTTCCTCAAATTGCCAATAAAAAGGTTCACCATCAAATGTCATGCATGTTCATCTAGAACTACCTTTATACAAATTAAGAGTTATATGAATTATTTAGTAGAGCGAAATGTCTCTGTCTGCAATGTGTATCTATTTTGAATATTATATTAATTTGTGAGTCCCTTGGGAACGTAAAGGGAAAAAAAGAACATGGATGTTTGACACTACAAGAAATTTTGTTATGTAAGAATCCATTGGATTATTCTGGATGCTCTTTTTTTTTTAAAAAATAACCTATTGCATGTATGCTCTCTGAAAGAAAGGACTTAATAAGTCTACACTTTTTTTTTCTTTCAGGTTCTTCTGTTCTTTGTTGGTTGTTAAAATGGAGGGGTGACTTCCATGACTCTTATTTTTAGATTTAAGGGGTACCTGTGCAACTTGCAAGCTTCTTCCATGGGAGACCAGAAACCGGAAGTTATACTCCATTCATTTGTTTTATTTCAAGTCCATCTCTGCCACCAGCATGTGGACACAGTTGCTTGTTATTTCAAACACTTAGCGCCAGAAGCTCCCGCCTGGGGCCCGGTGGGTGTTAGTCACCAGAGCAGATGTTTAAAGTTGTGGGTTCTGCCTGCTGCAGCACTCGAGATACCACGGGCTCTTGAACAAAGGCAGCATCAGTGTCATATCCACGTTATGAGGGGCCTGGGGCAGGGGGCTGGCTCTGGGAGCAGGACTACCTGAAGGGTGTTGAACAGAGAGAAATGAGATTCTTACTAATGTTGGGGAGATCACTGTGGAAGCCCTGGGGAGAGAGAGTGAGGGGATTAGGGGAGGGACTTTTAGTGGAAACTGTGTTTTGTTTTGTTTTGTGTTCCCCAAGTCTAACTGATCCTCCATCTTTATGTTATTTTATTTTTTGGAACCGTGGAAGTAATTTCGGGTGAGAAAAAATAGAAGCCTGAACTAGAGAAGTACATGTGAGTTTAGAGAGGTGATGAGAGGTTGAGAGATTTAGGAAGAAGGAAGCGCCTTCTCCTTTTCCCATGCTCTCTGGAACCTTCTCTCCAAGGTTGGGGTTAGGGGCAGGACATGGACAATCCAACAGCCAAGGTAAGGTAAGTTCAGAATCGAGAACAGAAGGTGGCCAAGACGGACTCAGGCTAGAGCTCCCTGATGTACTCCAGCAGTTAGTGAGTGACTAGACAGGGGCAAGGTTTGGCAGACCCTTCCTGTGGAAGGCTTGAATTAGACTTCAGGGGGCACTGCTCCTGAAGGGGCGCAGTTCGGAGGACAGGCGGGGGCTGGGCCGGGCAGGAGCGCCGAGCCCGGAAGCAGGGCCTTGCTGGTTTGGGGCGAGAGCCCCAACGGCACCCAGCTGGACAAGATGACTTCACAGGGAGCCCTTCCGACGGCAGGCTCTCTGCCCCGATGGCAAAGGCTAAAGCCCCGCCCGCGTCCTCCACACTCCACCATGTCTACACCTGGCGGCCCTGGCAGATGGTTATCTCCCCTCCCCCACCCCACGCCTCCACCCAGCCCCGCCTGTCCGTCTGCCAACGGCCCACTCCCAGCCTTTCATCTCGTGCCACGGCAGCCGGCCTGGTGCTGCAATCCCCGCTCCCCTGGCCGTCCAGCTCTGCAGACTCTCCTGGACTTGGGCTCCACAAGAGCCAGAGACCTGGGTCCCCCGGGGCCTTGGCCTCCTTCTGCGGTCCTGCCCAGTGTGGTCTGGAGTCCACGGCCCCTTCTCAGCCTGTAAACCCACGCATGTCTCCACAGAGTCATGGGTGCACACACCTGAGCTCACCCCGCTGTCCTCTCTCCTCTGGGCATCCTCCCTCTATCACTGCCCCCCTCAGAGCCCGCCTGTCTCCAGAGCCCTTCTCCTACCCTATCCCTTCTGACATGAAGGCCCAGGCAGCCACGGGGAGGCAGTGAGGCCATAGGAGGAGGCACCACAGTTGGAGGAACAGACATTGATGACGCTGGCTGCCATTTCCTTCCCCGAATTTTCTTTTCCTGGGATTGGCAGAGGCAGGCAGCACAGAGGCAGGGGGATGGATGGACTGACCTATGGCAGGTCAGGATGGCCGGCTCCTCAGGTGGACCACCAGGGGCATTGGCCCCTTCCAGCCCCAGCTGTGTTCCCAGGGCCTCAGAGAAAGTGTGGGCTGAGACAACTGGACTGGCACCGGCGGGAGGGGGACAAGATAAGCTCTCTATGACACTGGTGGTGGTAGCAGCCTGCCAGGAGCTGGTGGCGCAGGAGCAGAAGATGCTTTGATGAGGACAGGTCGGCTAAAGCAGTGGCTCCGGGTTGCCCTCTGGGATTTGCTGCAGAAGGAAGGATGAATGAGATGGAACTGGCCGGAATACAGCCTTCTCCTCTGGCTGGGGTTGAGTCTGGGCCTTGGCATGGCTTGGTTATCTCCCGCTCCTGCCTCTATCAGAAAAGAACAAAGCCACACTGGCCGAGCAGGGCAGAAGCTTTGTCCAGAAACTCCCTGCCCCTGCCCCAGCCCTGGGCACAGACAGTCGGGACTGGCCTGTGCTCTGCTGGCCGTGGGCATCGGGAACCAGGCCAGTATGTGTGGTTGCCTACTGCTCAGATGGGGAACCTGAGGGCAGATACTGGGCCTTCTGTGCCTTCCTGCCAGCTCACCACAGCACTGGGGGGCACTGCCCGCTGCCGGTGACAGCAAGGTGACCTTCCTAGAGCCCAGGTCCACTTCTTCATCACAGCCCACGCTCCTGCGGCAACCCAGGAGCTGCGAGGACAAGAGGCTCCGTGAGTGGAGCGTTGTTGTCACCCGCAACTGTTTGCCAGTCAAGGAGACCAAAACAAAGACAATCTGAGGAGGGGTACTCCCTGGGGGCTTGGTTTTTGTCAAAGCTGCCAGGAGGAGGCATGGCTAGGGGAGAGAAGAGAGGATGGACGGGGAGGAGGGAGGAGGCGGCCCTGGCAGCAGAGAGAGGAGTCAGCAAGGGCAACCGTCAGGGAGCCACGCAGAGGACCAGGGTGAGCCGGATGCCCTGACTCTCAGCTCAAGCCCCATTATCTGGAGCAAAGGGACAGGAATAAGGCCTATATGCATAGAGGGGGCAGGAGAGTCACACCGGAGCAGGAGGGAAGGGTGATCCATGCTTTTACTGTTTCTTTTCCTGAACTGTTGACTCTCCTACAAGAATGTATCCACATATTACAAAATGTAATAAATGGGCCAGGCACAGTGGCTCACACCTGTAATCCCAGCACTTCAGGAGGCCAAGGTGGGAGGACCGCTTGAGCCCAGGAGTTCTAGACCAGCCTGGGCAACATTGTGAGACCTCCCCCATCGCTATTAAACAAACAAACAAACAAATAAATAAATAGAATTTTGAATGTAATAAACGGTGACATTCAAATAAATTGGTGAGTTAACAGTAAGTTACCAGTGTTTATTTTTAAGCTGTGATAAATGTTCACAGGTGGTACTGGACGTTAACAATAGTGAGAGGTGTATAGAAATGCTCTGTTCCGTATTTGCAACTCTTCTATGCATCTGAAACTGTTCTAAAGTTCAAATGTAGTGTTGGGAAAATATAATAAAGACAGAAGAATCACACATCAGGCAAAGCACTGCCTCTAGGAAAGTCTATGTGGTTTTCCCTGGTGCACCGGTGCTGGCATTAGCCCGGCGGAGATGACACGGGGACAGCATGGGGACAGCAGGCCATCTGCGGGAAAGGAGCTCATATTTCAGAGGACAGGTGGAAGGGGACACTCTCAGTGCTTGACCAGTGAGCACCAGGTAGGTTTGTCTTGACGGGTCAAAGAATTCCAGGCGATTGGCCAGCCAGACTGATTACCAGCCAATCCAATATGGTGTAATGGGATTATGGTGGCAAAATGAGGGAGCTGTGAGTGTGTGAAGGGGGGACCCTAACCCAGACTGGGGAGGGTGACATGCCTGAAGGTGAGAGATGGGGGAAGAGGGAGGAGGGCTTCCTAAAAACAGAAGACCTGCTTGTGGGAACAGCGGCTCAGGGCCACGGGCAGAACCCAGAGCTCAGAGTCCAGCAGGCCTGCCAGGAGTCCAGACTCCTTACTCATCGTGTCCCTGGGCGAGTCACCTAAACTCTTGGGGCCTCCGTTTCCTCATCCATAAAATGGAGATTATCATCCCATCTGCCCTGCCTGCCTCCCAGAGTTGCTGTAAGCGTCACATGAGACAATCGTCGTGAAAGGGCCTGGCGTGGGTCAGAGTCAGCCTAGAAAAATGAGCTCTGAGTCCATAAGTGAGCTGAATGGGGGGCACACCCTCTCTGCCCAGCACCAAAGTCAGCTCCAGTCAGCCTCAGTCCCAGATGCAGACTCCAAGGGGCTCCCTGTGGCGGTCCTTCTGTGATGGGGGGGAGCAGAGGCCAGGCGCTTCCTGAGCCCCTAGGAGAAAGGCCGGAGTCCCCCACGGCGGGTGGAGGGCAGACAGCGGGGGCCTGGCAGAGCAGGCTGCCAGGGCTGGGAAGATGCTGAGGTGGAGATGGAGGTATCTGTGAGGGCTCAAGCCCAGGGGGGAGCAAATTCTTGCTGGAGCTGTATAATTAAAATCCTATTAAGCGGCGCCTGGCAGTCTCCCATCAACCCCCACCGAGGCTCCACCACCGAACCCTTGCAGCAGCTGGGGCACCCTGCTCTCCGGGCATCGGCTTGGAGCTGGCTCGACTCGGGGAGAGCTGGGGGTCAGGCTGGCCTTGGGCAGAGCCAGGGTGGTCACAGGGGAGGGGAATGCAGGGCTCTGGCCCAGGCCTGCATCTGGGCCTCTCACCCTGCCATCCTTCCCTCTGCCCTGTGAGCACGGAGCGCCCTCCTCCACCCCTTCAGCCCCTTGGGCCCAGGACAAAGGCATCGGCTTTCTGGTGCCCTCTTCCCTCCTCCACATCTCTCCCAGGCTCTCAGCTCGTTTCTCTGGGCCCTTGAAGGCCGCTTCTCTGAGCCCTAGCGCTCAGCAGAGGATGTTTCTGAGGGCACTGGCTCAGGGCTTGCTTGGCTTGGGGTGAGCTGGGGTCAGGCTGGCCTTGGGCAGAGCCAGGATGGGCCAGGGTGTGAGCACAGGGGAGGGGAATGCAGTCCATCTGAGGCAGCATTCCTTTCTCCTTCTATTCACAGGTTCCTGGCTCTTCCTTTCCATGCTCTCAGCCAGGGATCCCCTACCCAAATTTTATCTGCCCTTTTCTCCATGCCCCAGCCTCTTAATATTCACTTAGTTTGCACTCAGTTGTCTTTTCCTGAACCTATATTCTAAGTACATTGGTGTCTTGCCTCCCCCATCTGATTGGTTACTGTCTCTCCCATCATTCCTGCAAGCAGAGGGCAAGCCCTGTGAGTTGGTTCAACCCAAGGATTGATTGGTCTCCCCGAAGCAGAGAATCTGTCCAGAGAGTCATGGTACCCAGGAAAGCAACAGAGTTCTGGGCAAGAAGAGGGGACCCAGACCTGAGGGCTCCCCACCCACCTCCTCTGAGTGACCTGAAGAACAGCTTTGGGAGCAGGGCTGAGAGAATGGGAGGCAGAGGTGAGAATGAAGATGCCGGCTGGGCCCTGGCTCTTACCCTCTGAAGGAGGCATCCCAGCATCCCAGAGAATCTCCAGGTCTGCCGCAGCCCTGACCCTTAGCTCTGCCAATTGGGCCCACAATAGGGGCAGCTGCTCTAATTCCTTCTGCGGGGCATGGGGTCCTAATGTAACCCCAGTCCCCAGTCCTCCCCCAGGTGCCAGCCAGAATGACTACGGTGGGTGAGAGGGAAGGAGACAGCAGGCTAACTGCCTTGGACATCAGCTGGTGGAGGTGCCTGGCTCCATATGTCCTTCCTTCAATTCCCAGACTCCCTCCTGGGTCCTGGGCTAGCTACATTCTAGGGGTCCTGGGGCCCCATCCCCTGGCCCCACACCAGCCTGTTCTCAAGCCAGTCCAGAATGGACAGGAGGCTTCCTTTGATTCTCCCAGACCTCTAGGGGAGGACGTTTCACTCCTTCTGAATCCCTCTAGGATCCTGAAGGATTATCGGGACCATGGCTCACTGCCCTTTGACCTCTCCAGCAAGGTTCTCAGGGGCCATCTCACCGACCAGCCTCCCCTTCCCCATTCAGAGGGGTCACCCCCTCCACAGGTCTCTGGTTCCTTGTGACTGGAGAAAGGCATTCAGCTCAGCTTTCAGTCTGACGGGGAGGTCAAAAGGCAAGAGAGGACCCCAACCATCGGCCAGCCCTCTCCAGGGTAAGCCTGGCATCTCAGGGAATGGAAAGCCAAGGGTTGAAATCATAGCTCTGCTACCAACCAGTTGTACAACCTTGGGCAGCCATCATTGCACTCTGGGACCCCATTTCATCATCTTGATGAATCTGTGGGTATAGAAATGGATGCTGCTTTCCCTCCTCCACCGCTGGGGTCCTGCCACCTCTTCACCCCTCAGCCAGCCCCTCCCATGCACTCCCTTCCAGGTACCCACCTCCTCTTCTTAGTCATTTCATTGCAACAAGCATTGATGGAGCATACACCATGTGCCAGGTGATGGGGTCACACAAACAAAACAGGGTTTCTGTCCATGGCATTAGCTCCTTGTTCAGGTCATTTACCAGAGAGATGAGACCAAAAATCAAAGCA
The DNA here is from genome assembly GCF_000164805.1 of Carlito syrichta. Classification (NCBI taxonomy): domain Eukaryota; kingdom Metazoa; phylum Chordata; class Mammalia; order Primates; family Tarsiidae; genus Carlito; species Carlito syrichta. The sequence continues at coordinate 58,521 of NW_007251251.1, forward strand.
AGGCATTCGGCAGAGACACAGATGGTTAATGCTCCTGCAGACATATGCAAATATGCAGGCATGTGAACCACAGAGGGACAGGGAAGTCTGTGGGGCCAAATTCGTTTCTGAGCATAATTTATTATTATTTTTTCTGAGTCAGAGTCTCACTCTGTCACCCAGGCTGGAGTGCAGTGAGTGGCAAGGTCACAGCTCACCACAGCCTCGACCTCCTGGGCCCAGGCAATTATTTTGCCTCAGCCTCTTTAGACTTACAGCTGTATGTCACCACACCCAGCTAATTTTTTAAAAAATTTTTTGTAAAGATGGGGTTTTGCCATGTTGCCCAGGCTGGTTTGGAACTTCCGGCCTCAAGCAATCCTCCTGCCTTGGCCTCCAAAACTGTGATTATCAGTATGAGCCACCATGCCCAGCCTCTGAGCATAACCTTGATGTAGTGTTCTAACTGGAAGGGACATTGGAGATGATCCAGCTTTCTGGCTTTCCACCTTCCCTCTTCCACATCTCTCCCAGGCTCTCTGCTCACTTCTCTGGGCCCTTGAAGGCAGCCCCTCTGAGCCTCAGTGCTGAACTGAGGCTGTTTCTGAGGGCACTCATCTCACTTAAGGCCTGTAGCATGTAAGTACTGCATGGCGAACAGGGCCAGAATTCTATCACCAGGCCAGACAGAAGAACTGGGTCCTCTTGGGGGCTGGGGGCATTCTCCAAATTTTCCCAGAGTGAGGAAGGGCCAGAGAAGTGTTATAGCCCAGGCTACATGAGAGCCAGTCCTGACACATCAGCATCTGAGCTACCCACCGGTCCCAGAGAAGACATCCCTGCCTCGGAGGTCTCGAGTTCTAGATGGGAGGCGGCAGGAGCCCACGGCAGCACTGCCAGGCATGGGACCGTGTCCCAGGGAAGGCTTGAGCCTCGAAGCCATTGGAGGCTGAGGAGGAGAGATGGGGGGACTTGGGCAGGGCTTCCCCCAGGGGAGGGCACATGGAACTTGGAACACTGGGTCCCACCCTGGATCCACCCAGAGTGGGCCTGCATGGTACTGCCCCTCTGTGCAGGTGCAACAACATGGACTTCTCTAGCAATTCAAGAACCACTGATCAGATCAAGCCTCCTCACTGAAAAAGAGGAGGCTCAGAGAAGGGCAGAAGCACCCCACCAACTCCTGCCAGGGGTCCCTGCCTTCTGCTCTCTGCTTTTCAGATCGCTTCACACAGCCCTGGCAACTTACAACAATTGCCGCTGGAAGGTCTGTTAAGGAGAGAAGGTGGACAGAAGGGAGGAATGGGGGTCAGGCTCATAGATTCTGGTTCCCTCTGCTTCCTGTCTACCTCACCTTCACAGCCGTCCCCCCAAGACGCTGGCTGAGACCCTCACACGACAAGGCAAAGGCTCAGCTAGTGGTGGCTGCACACCTGGTCCAAAGCTGCAGTGATGTCACTTCCAGTCTTCCTGAATGTGGGACCTTCTCATGATGACAGACAAAGCCTTTCATTCCATGGTGTGGACAGTATGGAGGAGGGAAGGCTGTCGGGTAGAGGCCAGAGATGCTCCTCCACCCCAGAGAAGGAACCAGGGGACAGGACAGGGCAGAACGCCTGCTCTTGTGTTAGTAGCATGTCTCAGAGGCCCTCATCCACAAAAGGACAAAGTTCTTCCTGAAGTCTGCCTGTCATCTCTTTCTGCAGTTTAAACCCCTGTGCATTCATGAAGCTATTAACACTGAAACACTCAACTAGTGAGCAGATAAGCATTTCCCCTCTGTCATGGGCGCAGCACCCCTTCTGTCAGTAAGAGCCACAAGGAAATTTCCGGGAAGATTCTAGCACTTGGAAGGGTTCCAGCCTGGTGACCAGTGCATTTTCCCTGTACCATCCCCACTCGTATCCACTCCCCACTTCCGGCCTTCCCCATTCCTCAGGAGCCCTAGTTTCATCAACTGTGTTCTCCAATTTCTCTGCACTGTGGGATCCCAGTCGGACAAACCACTCCGCTCCCTGGACCTCAGTTTCCCTGTCTGCAACAAGGGTGTCGTTGTTTCCCTTTATCAAGGGGGGTGTCTCAGAGATCTCACAACCCACTAAGCCTCGGCTGTCTGAGTCGAACAGGGTCGACAAGCTGGCCTGGCTCCTGGGTCACAGAGAAAAGCCTCTGCCTTCCTCAGGAGAGGCTGAGACTCAGGGTGTCTCTCTCGTCCCCAGGGCAGGGCCGTCCCAGCTGACAGCATCAGCTCGGCGCCCTCCGAAGTCCTGCCTGTGTCAGCACACTCACCCCGCCCCACCTCATCCCAGCCCTACTGGAGTGACACCATCGCCAGCCCCTTCCCACAGCGGGGGGCCTCTGGCAAGTTGATGAGCAGGAGGGTGGGGGTCCTCCACTCCCCCAGTCCTATTACCTGAAGTGCCACCGCCCTGACTCTGGAATAATTGGGGGGCTCATTTGCATTTTGCCTCTGTGTGATTTCAGAGAGGCTCCCTACCCATCCATCCCAGGGACGCCACAGCTGTTTGCCCAAACCCACAGCCGGCCCCCAGGGGAGGCAGGAAGTGGGGGCTGGAATGAGCCTTGCATCCCCAGGTCCTCCGAGGAAGGGGAGCCTTGGCAGGGTCCCCAGACCTTGTGCCAGCGCTGGCTCAGAGGCCAGGGTGGGGATGGAGGGGTGACGTCCTTCACCTCCCCAGTCTCAGTTTCCTCATCTGTAAACTGGGGCTAATGATACTTAACGAGCGAGGGGGGTGGGGGGCATGTAATTAGCTCCTCCTGGCTCTGGGCTTTGAAGTGGGGTGGAGGAGGGGGCCTGCCAGGCGGGTGCAGGTGGGACAGATTCAGAGGCCCTTGCACTTGGCCTGCAGGTGGGGGGGAGGTGCAGGACCCGGGGATCCTCTCTCATCCCAGGGAGATCAAAAAGCTGCTCACGCCGGGCTC
>NW_007251251.1:61462-76148 GCF_000164805.1 Carlito syrichta
AAAAAAAAAAAAAAAAGCTGCTCACACACCTAAGGGAGGCCCTGGGAGGCAGGGGACAGGCACGTGGATCCAAGACCCAGGACCAGAGAGGCCCAAGTGTGAACAGAGAATGGCTGCCGGGGTGAGGGGAGGGGGAATCCAAAGCCAGGAGCTCTCGTGCGATGCTCCTTGGGTCCCATGACCCACATGGTCGGGTACACACCTGGGCGCACACAAGGGCACTTCTCCGTGGGCAAGGGCAGCTGTGCCAGCACAGAGGCTCATGGGAGAGGATGGGGTGGTGGGAGAGAGGGCCGTCATGGGGACTGAGCCCAGGGAGGTGAGGACAGGAGGGAGGGAGCCACCACCTCCTACGCCCTTGGCCTTTCCGCTCACCCCACGACGTCAGGGCTGAGTCACTGGGAGAGGCCGCTGTCCAGAAGGGGTGGGAGGACCCTGGGGACCAAGGTCTGGACACTATCCCGGGCCAGGCAGTGTGTGGGGCACCTTTGGCCCGGTTGGCGCAGTCCAAGGATGCGGGCTTGAGCCAGTTATCCACAGTCCTGCCACCCACGCCTGGTGGGTAGAGCCTTGGCTGGGTCTGGGAGGCCCCAGAGGGCCATCTGGAAGGGTCAAGAAGTCGTCTCTGGCATCCCCCGCCTCTGGACAGATTGACAATGAAACAATCCAAGATATACCAAAATATACTGAGCAGTCCTTCTAGATGTCAAACTTTGAGGACTCCTGCTGCAAACTCCATCCATTGGTCCTTCAGCAGGGGTAAAGACCAGGTCACTGCTCTTCCTGGAACCCCTCTCTCTCTCTCATCATGACTCTCCAGCTCCTTGGAAGTTTTCCAATAGGTAGTGTGTGGACATGGTAGGGTCTGGCGAATGGGTGTGGCTCCCACTCACGGCTGCGTAAAGCCTAAGACCCCAGGATAAGCCATCTAGTGATTTGTTTGGTAAAGCCCTAGAACCACTAGTACAAATGTTAATTTGGTTTTCTGAATAGGAAGAAGAATGTCCATCCATTCATTCATTCCACAAATATGTATTGACACCCACTAGATACCAGGCACTGTTGTAGGCACAGGGATGCAGCAGAAGAGAAGACAGGCAGGTGCTTCACCCTGGAAGGCTCCATCTTCAGTCAGAACAAGGGTGTGGGGATGGGGCCAGAGCTCTTCAGAGGGCAGGCTTAGACACCAGAAGAGACCTCAGCAGGGGAGGATTGCAGCTGTCCAGGGAAGCTCTGGGTGGAGCTTAAACCCCATCCATCCCAAAGGTCCCCTGGGACAGGGACACCACTTTTCCATTGACCACCCCTGGCCCTGCTGAGCCTGGGACTCGCCAGCTGGAACATCTGGAACAATTGCTATGGTGTCCACCCACTGGTCCCCACTCCCACCCTCGAACGTGTGCCGGGGAGGACACAGGCCAAATGTATGGGACACTGGGCTGCCTGGCTTTGGTTTTGAGTCGGAGTCTCATTCTGTCACCCAGACTGGAGTGCAGTGGCCGCTCCCGGCCACCGCAGCCTCGACCTGCTGGGCTCCGGCAATCCTTCCTCCTCAGCCTTCCAAGTAGCTGGAACTACAGGTGCGCGCTACCATGCCCGGCTGATTTTTGATTTATTGTAGAGACGAGGTCTCGCCAAGTTGCCCAGGGAGGTCTCGAAACCGCCGGCTCAGGCAATCCACTCTCCTCGGCCTCCCAAAGCGCTGGGATTACAGGCTGAGCCACCGAGCCCGGCCAGACTGCCTGGACTTTGTAACCACCCCGCTGAAACCCAGGATTTTGCTGTTTTCTGTTCTGTGTTGACAGCCCTCAGATGTCCAGGGTGAGAGGAAGCTTCCCATGGTCTCGGGAGCTGGCTCAGAAACTCCCAGGAGCTGGGTCAAGCACTGTCAAATGGGGGGTCCCGGGCCTGAAGAGGTGGCCCAAGGGGCCTAGACCTGGGCTGTGCCCTTGCCCTGTCATGGGCCAGGATATTCCGACCTGTGGGGACTTCTGGGACCACCCTTCCAGCTCCCCCTCCTCCACATGCTCACCTCTAGCTCATCAGCAACTGGTTCCTCCGTCCCGTGTCTCCAGGTGGCTCTGTCACTGCTCTGTCCCTCTTGGGCTCCTGTGAATTGTTGGGGGGAATGTCCTGCACCTTATTAGGGCAACTGACAAAGCTGGAATACAGATGATAGATCATATACGATATTAGATCAATGCAAGTCTCTCAATTGATAATGATGTTGTGATTAAGGAAGAGAACATCCCAAGTTTTAGGAAACACAGTGAAATATTTAGTAGGAAAGGGCCATGATATATGTCTTACCCTCAAATATCTATCTATGGAGAAAGAGAGAGACAGAGAGGGGGAGAGAGAGAATAATAAAAGTAATCAGGGTAAAACATTAACAATAGATCAATCTGGGTGAAAGGGGTAAGGGCACTCTTTGCACTATTTATTTTTGCAGTTTTTTTTTTTTTAAGTCAGGGGTCTCACTCTCACCAGGCTGGAGTACAACGGCATGATCACGGCTCACTTCAGCCCTTGACCTCCTGGGCTCAGGTGATCAATCCTCCTGCCTCAACCTCCTGAGTAGCTGAGACTACAGGCACATGCCACCATGCCTAGCTAATTTTAAAATTTTTATGTAGAGATGAGACCAGGCTGGTCTCAAACCCCTGGGCTCAAGCCATCTTCCGACCTCAGCCTCCCAAAGTGCTGGGATGACCAGGCCTGGCCTTCTGCAGCTTTTGAAGCCATTTTCTCTCTTTCTTGGCTTTTTCGCTGTACCCTCCTCTCTGGTGCAGCCCCAAGATGATCCCTGTGTCTTTTCCTCATTTATTCACCTCTAGGACAGAGCCTGATACCAAATACCTGTGGAACTCCTGTCTTCCTGTCTTTGCATTTGTGTCAACATCTCATTCATTCATTTATGAGTAAGTACCCTCATCACCCAGTAGGCACACCCTTGGTGACTCTGAAGCTAAGGGGTAGACAGAAGGACCCACTTGTTGAGCCCATCTTGGTGAGTCTAGAAGGGTCTCTGGTTTCTGACTTGAAGTCCCTGACTCCTTGACATTGCTCTCCCTGGGGGCCATGTCACCATCTCCAGGTCTCTCTCTGGGCCCCTCTGTGGGGTGGGGAGGTGTGCCTTCTGCCAGTTCCTGCCTCCTCAGCTGTGAGAGAAAGTCCTGCCACCCTTCGCCCCTGCTCCCTTGGAGCTGTGGCCCTGGCGGGCAGCTGGGCTGCAGACCAAGGCTCCAGCTCAGGAAGGACCTCCCCTTTCCCCCTCCTGACCACTTCTGGTCACCCCCAGGTCCAGCGTGGTGCCCGCCATCCATGCTGGCGAAATGACATCACCGGGGCTCCCCCCACGCACCCCTCCCCAGCAGCTGCAACTCCCAGCACCATCAGCACCATCTCGCCATCTCCCTAACATCAAAGGCCCAGGCAGCAGCGTCCCCCTCCTCCCGGGCCCCGGGGGGTAATCAGAGCCAGGTATGTGTAAGTGCTGGGCCTTCAAATAAATAAATACTGAAACACATGAGGCCTTCTGCCCCTCCTGCTGTCCGGCGCCCCGGGGCTGGGACCTAGGCACGGGGCCAGCCCCTGACGAGGTCTTGGGGACCGCCCGAAGCTGGAGGGGTGTGTGAAGAGTTTCGTGTGGGCTGAGGCCTGGCTCAGCCTCAGAGGCATCAAAAAGACTTGTGGGTGGGGGGGATGCATGCAGAAGGAGCCATGTGGGGGGGAGGGTCCCTGAGCAAGTACCCCATCTCTCACAACCCCACCTGTCCTGCCTCACACACAAGCAAGCCGCCCTTCCTTCCACAAGGCCAGACGGCATCACTCAATACTGGGGGGGAAGAAAATACAGGCAGTGATGGAAGTTTCTAGAAGGGACCCCTTGGCCAGACTAGGGTTCTGGAGGTTCCCGTGCCAGGGGGCAGTGAGTGAACTGCCTCAGTGCCTGAGGCCTGTGGGCCATCACTGCTTCCACACAAGAGGAGGAGGAGGAGGAAGAGAAAGAGCTGCCCATGTGGTGTCAAGGCTGAAAGGAGAGGGAGAGCTCCCCCCGATTCTCTTGCTGGGAAGTGGCTTCCACTCCCTGTAGGCCAGTCCACCTGCCAGGAGGGAGGCATGGGTGCAGGGCTCTCAGCCCCAGTCCCGCTTTTCAGCTGTGTGACTTTCGGCCAGTCACTCAATGTCTCCGAGCCTCAAGTTTATCATCTGTAAAACTGCCTCCTCCAGCATGACCCGTCCCACAGGAGAGCAGAAAGGATCCATGGGGATGACCCTGATGAACTGCACTAGGCACCATGGAGTGCAGTGTCCCCAGGGGGCTTGTCCCCACTGCTAAAGCGGGGGATACCGTGATGGGGGCGGTCCCTGTGAGTCTCTGACTCCCCCACAGGGCCTGGTACAGTGTAGGTACCAATAGATGTCTGAATAACTGAATTCTGAAAGACGTGAGCAGGCCAGTGAATGATCTAGACTTGTCTCCTTTGCGCTTTTTAAGCATTCAGCCATATGCCACCCTTCCATCCTCATCTTTCTGGCTCAGGACCCCTTGGAGAGTCTGAGGAAAGCGATGGGTCTTCACCCCAGACAGAAGCACACACACCCCTTTGAATGTGATTTCTGGGCATCGCCCCCAGGCCGGGTCCAGAACCCCTGCCAGGCGAGGGTCTGTATACCCCGACTCCTCAGCTGCCAGTCCTTCCTGCGGGAGCTTCACGCCTGTGATCTCTGATCCACTAACAGCCCTGCAGGTGGGCGGCCCCTTTTGCATTTAAAGAAACTGAGGCCCAGAGACATGAAGTGACTTGCAGGACTCAACGGCGAGGAGCCAGGGTTTGCTCAATGTGTCTGACTCCAATGGTCTCAGGGCTTCAAAGCCTGGGCTTTTTCCAGGTTTTGCTCCCTAGAAGTTAAGGGTCTTCCCTCTGGTTGGGACCCAGTGCATGACAGCACAGCATGGATGCCCTGCCCTTTCTGAGAGGGTGGTGAGGGGGCCGCCCCCAGGCCGGGGCAGAGAGGTGCAGGTAGAGAGGACGTTCTGTTGAGCTCTGACTCCACACTCGAGGCCAGAGGAAGAGGGAAGAGGTCAGGGAGCCGGGGTGAGATCGTCTGGGAAGAAGGGAGAGGAGTGCCGGGAAGCTCTGGGGGCACAGAGCAGGGATGCCCTCTCTGGGAGGGCTCCCCAGGGTAGGGTGGACACGGGTCAGGTTGCCTGTAGTGGGTCGGAGAGGACCAGGGCTGGGGAGCTTGTGCAAATGAGCCTGTCAGTCGGCATGAGACGGGTGCTCACTTGCTGTGTGCCCTTCACTGTGCCAAGCGACTTGTTTTCTGTTGTACTTAATCCTCACAAGCCTCTGAAGTAGGAAAGAATGACTGCTGGCCCCACTTCACAGATAAGGAAAATAAACCACCTGCCCGAGGTCTCCCGTCTAAGCAGCAGCACCAAGCCCAGACTCGGTGTGCAGTAAATATTTGTCCAATAAACGAATGGGTGGCGGGCCGAGGATGGCCAGAGGATGACAGATGAGTAAACCCCGGTCTGTGATTTCCACACTTAGCCCCCAGCTCTCCCTAAGCCTGGGAGGCACTCAGGAAGATAGGTGTGCTAGAACCTTCCAGGAGCCCCAAAGGAGAGGTATGCTGGCTGTTTTCCTTACCCCAGCTCACCCAGAATTAAACCAAAGTCATGTCCACAGCCCACAGGTCCCATGAGGCTTGATTCCAGACTCGCCTCTACCACCCTGCCCTCCATTCATTCCCCTCCAGCCCTGGTGGGTTCCTTGCTATTCTCTTCGCACGCTCCCCTCACCCCAGGGCCTTTGCACTTACTGTTCCTTCTGCCCGAGATACCTTCTCCCAGCTGTCCACCTGGCTCTCTGCTCAAATATCACCTTCTCAGAGAAGCCTGCTGAGCTCCTTATTTACAGTATCACCTGGTCACTACCTGTCAGTTTACCCACTTTAATGTTTCTCCTAAGCAGGCATAACCAACTAACATCTATTTTTTGTGTCTGCCTCCCCCAACCCCACTCGGGAATATAAACCCCACAGAAGCAGGGCTTTGGTTGACAACTGTATTCCCAACACTTAGGACAGTGCTTCGATGGAGTTAACGTCAATACATATTTGCTGAATAAATGAATGAATGCATAAATGACTGACTCTAACAAGTCTTGAGAGAAGGAGCAGAATCAGCTCACGGGCACTGTTGGCTTCAAATGTGTGCTAAGTCCTTGTGAGAAATCGCTCCTCCTCCAAGAAGCCCTCCTGAAGTGGCACTTTCTTCGGCAAGAAGCCCAAATTCCTAGTACTTCGAGCCTGTGGCGTCCCACGGGACATGGGTCTCCCTCCTCCCCTCTGCCTCCCGGGCCTTGGTGTCCCTTCCCTGTGATTCCTCCAGGCGAGAGAAAGGGCGAGTAGAGCCGGCTCTGGGGTGCCTGCCTCGCCAGCCCAAGGCAGCCAGCCATGCCCCAGCCAGGAGGCAAGAGGTGGTGCCCCAGGCTTAAGGCATGAATGGGGCAGGAGGCGGTTGAAAGACAGGGGTGCTCTTGGCCTAAGGAACAAAGGGGGCCCAGCAGGTGTGAGGGGGCCTGGGGCTGGCGGAGAGGGGAAACAGGAGTTGGAGTTGGAGATCAGTTTCACCCGCTGCAGCGCGGGTTTCCATGAGCTTTCTTCAGCTGTCACTCACACTGGGGACAAAGCCCAGGCTGGAGGTTGAGGAGCGCAAGGCCTGGGATCCGGGGTGCTTTTCCCTAGGGCTCCCACTCAGCAGCGTCTCTGCTTCCCAGGAGGCAGCTGCACAAGGTCACAGCCCACCAGGAGCTTAGAAAAGGCACCCAACGCCCTCATTTTACAGATGGGACCAAGGAAGCCTCCAGGGTACAGTGACTCACCAGGGTCACACAGCGATTGGCAGGGCTGGGACCTCAATACAGGAGTCCTGGCTCTTGGGAACTGATGTTTAAGTTCAGCCTGCCTTGCCTCCTAAGGCCCCGTCGGTGTGCTTGCGCCAGGAAGTCTGTGGGCCCAGGTCTGGATGGTACACAGAAGAGTGGGTAGGCCTGGGCCAAGGACCCACTGGGGTGCTCCCCAGACAGGGGTCCCACAGGCAGACAAGTTGGGCAAGCAGGGCTGGGCCTGGCCAAGGAGAGGCCTGCTCTAAAGAGCACTGTCATGCAGAGGGGACACCTTATTCCCACGCAACTGCCTAAGGCCAGCCTAACCCCACCCCTGCCACAGCTGCATTGCCCCAAGCTATGGAGGAGCCGTGGAGAGGCCAGGGGAGAGGCTGCAGGGATGAGAGGGAAGGGGCCGGTCAGGTAGGAGGACAGGGAGGGAGGGGGAGAAGGAGGAGGAGGAGGAGGAGGACAAAGCCGGCCTGTGTGGCACCTGGGACATTCCCAGTCTCTGCCCTATCCCCTCCCTGATCCTGCTTTGGATGGGGTGGGAACAATGCCCCCATTGAGCCCGTGCCCCCGGGGATAACATCTCTATGTCCCCCAGCACGGGAGCCAAGCAGGTGAGCCTGGTGGGGGCTGGGAGCCCGCTCTACAGCCAGGAGGCTGGACCTCAGAGATGGAGCCGAGAGTCCAGGGCCAGAGGTTTTCCCAATGGAGGCCAGGTCGTGTGAGCCAGGCTCTCCTTTTCCTCTGGGGCCAGAACAGGGGGAGATGGTGGTGACCACAGCAGGAGAGATTGGGGTCAGAATTCTGGGTGAGGCAGGGGTCACTTCCCAGCTTGGATGGAGCCCTTTGATCGGGAAGGGGACACGGGAATGCCAGGTCCCAAACCCTGCTCCCAGGAGCTAGCATTGTGGGAAGAGGCCCCTTCCCTTTAGGAGAGATGCCTTGGAGGCAGTGGGTGGTAGACCTGGGGTGGCCTAGACATTGGCTTCATCCAGGAAGTAACAAAGTGCCCCTGAAATGCCTTTCTATGTCAGAAATAGAAATGGCTCCTCCCTTAGTTGGGGCACAAAATAAGAAGCTGCATTTCTTGTCATTCTTTAAAATTACTTTTTGTAGAGATGAGGTTTCGCTATGTTGTCTAGGCTGCTCTCCAACCCCTGGTCTCACGTGATCCTCCTGCCTCAGCCTCCCAAAGTGCCAGGATTACAAGCATGAACCCCCATGCCTGGCCTGCTATCATTTTAAAAAGAAATTCAATCCTGTGGATTTATCCTTTTATCGAGCACTCGCCTGAGTTGGGTAGCCCTGGGCTGGAGCCAGTGCCAGGTGAAAGGGCTACCATGGGGCCACAAAGGAGGCAGCCTGGGGGACAGTCTGCTCCCCCACTCCTTGCCCGTGGGGCCCTAGCAGCAGACACAACCTCTCTGAGTTTCGTAAGCTCAACTCTGCACTGGAGCTAGAGGCCAGAGAAGTCTTATCTCAAAGGGTTTGTTTGAGGCCTCCACTCCCTCCCTGGAAGGACTCTGAGGCCCTGCCACTGAGACCCCTGGCTTGGGACAGTGCCCAGCACTCGCTGGCCCTAGGAGCTCAATCACTGGCTGTTGACTTAATTGGGAACAGGGTTGTGATTTCAAGTTTTAAAAGCATGCAAGGTTACGCACCTTTACAACAACCAGCAACGTGAAGGAAGACAGGTGCTGCCCTTGAGCAGCCTGTGGGTCACTAGAGGAGCCACTGGGGGCAAAGATGACAAAAATGAGCTTCCAAGAGGGTGGTCCCAGGGAAAGGGTTAAGGATAAGGTGGTACTGAGATGACCTCAAAGGATAGGTTAGACTCTGACAAGCAGCCATGAGAAGAGAGTAGGTCATCAGGGCAGAAGAGCAGGGATGCACTCACTCACTGATTGGTTGGCTGTTGGGTTGCATCTGTTGAGTACCTACTGTGTGCCAGCTACAGGGGGCGAGGGGATACAAACATGGAAAGATGTGCCCCTGTCCTTAAGGTAACCATCCCAGAATCTCAATCACTGTCTTGGCGGGGACATCAGCCATGGTCTTCATCAAAAAGGCAGTTTGGACCTGCCTTTTGGGCATGGTGGTTCACGCTTGTAATTCCAGCACTTTGGGAGGCTGCGGCGGGATGATCACTTGCGCCAGGAGTTCAAGATCAACCGGGGCAACATAGTGAGACCTTGTCTCTACAGAAAATTTTAAAAATTAACTGGGCTGGTCAGGTTCAGTGGCTAAGCCTATAATCCCAGCAATTTGGGAGGCTGAGGCAAGTGGATTGCCTGAGCCCATGGGTTCAAGACCAGCCCAGGCAACTTGGCAAGACCTTGTCTCTACAATGAGTAAAAAAATTAGCCAGGTGTGGTAGCACATGCCTATAGTTTGGCTACTTGGAAGGCTGAGGCAGAAAGATCGCTGGAGCACATTAGGTCAACGCTGGGGTGGCCATGAGTGTGCCACTGCACTCCAGCCTGGGTAACAGAGGGAGACTCCGACTCAAAAAAAAAAAAATTGCTCAAGAAGCTGAGGTGGGAGGTTTGCTTGAGCCCAGAAGGTCAAGACTGTGGTGAACCGTGATCATGCCACTGCACCGCAGCGTGACAGCGTGAGACCCCCCCAACTCAACAAAGGAGGAGGAGGAAGAGGGAGAGGAGGAGGAGAAAGCTTGTCATATGATGCACAGTTAGAGTTTCCAAGTGAGGTGGTAGGCAAGGGGTGAGGAGGGTGTTTAAGGTAGAGTAACAGGGTTTAGAAGGCAGACAGAGGAGTTGGGATGTTTTCATGCAGGCAATGGGGAGCCATGGAAGGCTTTTGAGCAACACAGGTCCACACTTACAGCAAGATCCTCCAGCGATAGTCCTGGCTGCAACACAAGCCAGACTGGAAGTAAGGAGACTGAGGAAGAGGGGGATATAAAATGTCCACGTGGGTCTGGTGGGGAGGAGGGGTGAGTTGGAAATGGCAGAGAAGAAAACAGGGAGGTGGGTGAAGCCATGGGCACTGGGGAAGGCAAAGGCACAAGCTCTAGGCCCGCAGAGGAAAGAGTTGGAAGTGCAGAACCCCACAGCACCCCAGAGCAGGAAGGACACCTGGAAGGAGATGTTAGGGAGCTCCCAACCTGTGTGGGGTCCCTCCTGTGATGGCTCTCACAACACTTCAGTGAGGAGGAGACCAGGCCTGTCAGTTTGCCCATTCTGTGGAGGGACAGCTCCAGTCGACAGGGACAGGGTGCTGCAGGTCCTGTTCAGGCAAGTAAAAAGGAAATGAGACGTGGGTAGAGCGATGAGTGGGTGGATGAGTAGATGGGTGGATGGATGATGGATGGCGGGGTGGATGAGGGGGTGGATGGATGGGTGCATGGGTGAGTGGATGGATGGATGGGAGGGTGGATGGATGAGTGGATGGATGGGTGGACAGATGGCGGATGGATGGAAGGACAGACGGATGGACAGACGGATGGATGGACGGACGGACGGATGGATGGATGGACGGATGGATGGATAGATGGACGGATGGACGGATGGATGGATGGATGGGAGGGTGGATGAATGAGTGGATGGATGGGTGGACAGATGGCGGATGGATGGAAGGACAGACGGATGGACAGACGGACGGATGGACGGACGGATGGATGGATGGATGGAGGGATGGGTGGGTGGATGGATGGATGGGTAGACGGATAGATGAATGAATGACAGATGGGTTGTGTGGATGATGGATGGATGGATGATTGGATGGGTGGATGGGTGGATGGATGAATGGGTATGTGGAGGGGGAGCAGGTGGGTGGATGGGTGGATGGGTAGATGGATGAGTGGGTGGGTAGATGGGTGGATGGATGGGAGGGTGGATGGATGAGTGGATGGATGGGTGGACAGATGGCGGATGGATGGAAGGACAGACGGATGGACAGACGGACGGATGGACGGACGGATGGATGGATGGATGGATGGATGAATGGGTGGGTGGATGGGTGGATAGATGGATGGGAAAATGGATGGATGGATGGATGGATGGGGGGTGGATGGATGGACGGACAGATGGATGGATGGATGGATGGATGGGTAGATGGATGGGTGGATGGATGGATGGGTGGGTGGATGGATGAATGGGTAGACGGATAGATGAATGAATGATAGATGGGTTGTGTGGATGATGGATGGATGGATGTTTGGATGGGTGGATGGGTGGATAGATGGATGGGAAAATGGATGGATGGATGGATGGATGGGAGGGTGGATGGATGGGTGGACAGATGGATGGATGGACGGACAGATGGATGGATGGAGGGATGGGTGGGTGGATGGAGGGATGGGTGGGTGGATGAATGGATGGGGGGTGGATGGATGGACGGACAGATGGATGGATGGATGGATGGGTAGATGGATGGGTGGATGGATGGATGGGTGGGTGAATGAATGAATGGGTAGACGGATAGATGAATGAATGACAGATGGGTTGTGTGGATGATGGATGGATGGATGATTGGATGGGTGGATGGGTGGATGGGTGGATGGATGAATGGGTATGTGGAGGGGGGAGCAGGCGGGTGGGTGGGTGGATGGGTAGATGGATGATGGGTGGGTGGATGAATGGGTGCAGAAGAATACATATGCATCGAAACAGAAGGTTAAAAGAGCCAGTCTCTGGCTGGGCGCAATTGCTCATGCTTGTAATTTCAGCACTTTGGGAGGCTGAGGCAGGAGGATCACTTTAGCCCAGGAGTTCAAGACCAGCCTGGTAATATAATAAGACATTGGTTCCACAAAATTATCAAAAACTTAGCCGGGCATGGTGGTGCACACCTGTAGTCCCAGCTACTCAAGAGGCTGGGGCAGCAGGATCACCTGAGCACAGGAGCTTGGCACTTCCAGGAGCAGTGATCATGCCACTGCAGGTCCGCCTGGGCAACAGAGTGAGACCCCAACTCAAAAAAAGGAGAAAAGAGCAGGTCTCTGTGTCCCAGGCACCCGACCTTGTCACTCCAACTCTAATCCTCCCCCTCCCAGCCCTGATTTGCCTATCCTCCTCCAGGAAGCCTGCCCATACTTCCCCACCCACCCAGTTCTCTCCTCCATGTCACACGCTTCCCCGGCTCACACCAGCTAGGGTGGCCTTCTCCCTCCTTCTCCCTGGGTCCTGTCTGCCACCCCCCACCATAGTTGCCTGGGAGCTGCAGGGACAGGGACAGAGCTGGGGTTCACATCCCTGGGGGAGCACTACATCTCCACAGGGAGCCCTTTCTCCAGGGGACCTCAGGATGGGGAGATCGGCAGGGGAAGTGATCCAGCTCGGTCCTCCCTGGGTCCTGACCCGTTCCCTCATAGGCATCCACAGCTCAGGCCCCGGTGGGGGTGGGGAGGCAGCCCTGAGCACCCACCAGAGAGACCTTGAAGCCCCTCTGCTGGGAGGTACCCGCTTCCTGCCGGAATCAATGGGACCTCAGGTCCAGGCGTCTATCTTCACACTTTCCCCAGATGAAAAGGGGGCTGGTGACCCCCTCCACCGGCCCCCAACTAACAGGGCTGCAGAGGAATGCTGGCCAGGGCTGGGCAGGCTCCACTTGAAAGCAAAGCCCTCAGAGAGAAGCCCTTAGAGACTGGGAGGAATTTTTATCCTCTTGGGGGTGGGGAGGAAGGAATGTCACCTGGAAACCATTCACCCTTTCCTTCCCTCTCAAGGACCCTCAGCCTTGAAAATTAGAAACTCTAGACACCCCCAAAACCATCCATGTCCTTTTTATAGACAGGTCTGTATGTCCTGGACTTTTCTCTGTTTAAACAGTCCCCTCTTGCGTCTCTAGCTAATAATAGCAGCAGGGCCACTTCCTGTGTGCCAGGCTCTGTTGCAGACTCTGCCAACTCTTTCTAATCTCTTTCCAACTTTTCAGTCCCACCATGGCCCCATTTTATAGATGCCATCACTGAGGCCCAGAGAGGTTAAGTCATTTGCCCAAGCAAGTAAGTCATTTGCCAGAGCAAGCAAGTAGCAGGGTGTGAACCCGCACCCTCATCCACTTTCCAAACTCCAGGTATCCCACAAGTCACTTCCTTCTGACCCTAGAGGAAGCTGGAACCCCAAGTTGTGAGGGGTGAGCAGTAGGGAATTTGGATTCACGAAGCGTCCGATTCCCTCTGTAGCTCTGGACGCCTGGGCCAGGAGAGACAGCCTCATCTGTCAGAGGCAGCCCTAGGCCAATCCTTCTCGAAGGGGTCAAGAGGTAGTCAGAGGACAGGCAGGACTGCTCCAACCCAGCTGGGGCCTGGTGAGGAAGACCGAGGGCCATATACTCAGAAATTGGTTCACCAAAGGGACTGGTACAGAGCTTGAGAGAGAAGATTTTGCACATCAGTCTCTCCTCCACTGCTCACGGCTGGGTGATCTTGAGCAAGGTGCTTCGCCTTTCTGAGCCTCAATTTCATCGTCTGTAAAATGGGGAGAGTCATTGGACCTATTTCATACAGCTGCTGCGAGAATTAAACATGTCACCTGTTAAAAGGCTTAAACCAGTCATACTTAGTGATCTATCACATAAACAAAGAACAGAGTACCACATGTTCTCTCTCAAAAGCAGACCCTGAACAATTATCATAATACTTTAAGAAAGGAATTGGTGGCTGGACTTGGTGGCTCAGCCTGTAATCCCAGCATTTTAGAAGGCTGAGGTAAATGGACTGCCTGAGCCCATGGGTTCCAGACCAGCCCAGGCAACTTGGAGAGACCTTGTCTCTACAATAAATAAAACACTGGCTGGGCGTGGTAGCGCGCGCCTGTAGTTCCAGCTACTTGGAAGGCTGAGGCAGAAGGATCGCTGGAGCCCAGCAGGTCGAGGCTGCGATGGCCAGGAGCGTGCCACTGCACTCCAGTCTGGGCAACAGAATGAGACTCCAGCTCAAAAAAAAAAAAAAGGAAAGAATAGAGAAGCCAAGAACTGCAGGACATCAAAATCTAACATAAGTGATTAGAATCTCAGAGAAGAGAGAAAGGAACAGAAGAGATATTTGAGAGAAGAGTGACAGAATTTCCCCAAATTAATGACATACACTAAACCATAGATCTAAGAAACTCAGAAAGCACCAAGCAGGATAAATAACAACAACATTAAAATGTAGGCATATCATAATAAAATTGCTGAAAAGACAAAAAGGAAAAAAAAATCACATTACACACAGCAGCACAAAGATAATAAAATTGCTGAAAAGACAAAAAGGAAAAAAATCACATTACACACAGCAGCACAAAGATAAAAATTAGAGCACACTTCTCAGCAGAAAAGATTATAGGCTTTGCCTATAATCTCAGCACTTTGGGAGGCAGAGGTGAGAGGATTTTGCCTGAGCCCAGGGATTTAAGACCACCCTGGTCAACTTGGTGAGACTTCATCTCTACAATAAATCAAAAAATTAGCCAGGTGGGCAGCATGCACCTATAGTTCCAGCTACTTGGAAGGCAGAGGTGGAAGGATTGCCTGAGCTCATCTAGAAACTGAACGTTATGGTGAACAGCATCTCTATATATGTACAAGATTTTTGTGAACTGCAAACTTTTTTTTTTTTTTACTAGAAAACATCTTTAAATAGATAGGTTTTCTCTTTTTCTATTCGTAAAGAGTTTTCTTAGAAAAAATATTGAAGCACAACAGACAATCTGAATCTTGTCTGTTAAAAATAGAAATCTAACTACATGTGGTTATCTGTCCTCTTTCAAAAAGTGATGATATTGCCAAACGCTAATCTGTGAAAGATATATTTTGAAGTATTTATGAGTAAA